>NC_052108.1:6008093-6027535 GCF_012273895.1 Zerene cesonia
TGGTCGGTGTGTCGGGAGACGGGTAAGGCAAGGTAAGGTCGCGGACTCACTGCAGGGTGCGAGATTAATGAAAGAAAAGGAGGGGATGAGGAGTGGAATAAAAGAAAGAAAATGTCATAGTGAAAGGAGGCGGTGAGCGGGCGCGCACTCACTGGTGGAGTCCTGCGGGGTGAGCGGGCGCTTGAGCGTGTGCTGTATGACGGCGAGCCAGCCCGCGCGGTCCTCGTGCGTCGTGGCGGCGAGGCAGAACGTGCGCTCCGGCGTCACCAGGTGGAACGGGAAGCGCGCCTCCTTGCACCCGTTGCCCGTGTTCGTCACTTTAATGTGGTAGCCCGTTGATTCGTGGCCTGAAGGATATGTTTTGTTGATATAGTTCATCATCATCATCATCATCAACTTATGTTCCCACTGCTGGGATGCAAGCCCCCTATATTACTCTTACTTTTTACGGTAAAAGGAATTTCAGTTTCAGAATTGAGATAAAGACGAAACGATGAAAGAGATTGCCCCGTGCTGGAGTTACACCACATTTAGACTTAAAGAGAATTTATTAAATTTGTCAGTCTAGCCACAGGTAATATAATAGTGTACCCAGTCTAGCTCGCAAACTTTTGCTCTTAATTTTACTATTAACGTTTATTTTAAAACTACGAACATATGATCTCATTAGCAATTATAACAAAGTTGTTCTAACATTGAATATAGCTATCATGAAAAATTCTTCATTTTCTTTTAGAGATGAATGTACTTTTTAACCAATAGTTACTATCACTCACCAATAAATATCTCTCCCTTTGGATACGCATCGAGTGGCTCATCATGGTACATCAGTTTCCTATTGTCCAAGGTGAACCACCGTCGTCTATGCACATCCGAGGACCTGGGACCAGTCTTCCAGAGCCAACCTTCTCGCGCGAAGTCCTTCGGTAGACGGAGGAGCAGGTCTGATTGGGGGGTGGAGGGGAACGCCACTTGGAGGAGGTGGAGTTTAGCACACCGTATTGCGGTATACCTGAAGATATTAGTGATATGTTTTAATACCATCATATTTCATAGTGATCATTTCAAATTGGTGGATACATTTACTTTTTAGTTTATTCAGTCGGATAAACTAGGCACTAATTCACAAATTTTACGTGTGTAAATGAAATCACAGAGGGCGTGACACGGTTATGTGCTTATGCATAATATTTGCAACATCACGATAAGCAAAAAAAAAATAAAACAAAAAGAAGGCAACACTCACCAGCAATTAATAACTTCAGGGTCTTCATGATACACGTAGATGTGACGAGTGGAACCGTCTTTCATGAATGTGAGCTGCATGGAATTCATGTGACCAATTTTGGCGGGCGCAAAAGACACGTTTAATTCCGATAATTTGAGGATACCTTTCGGTTCTTTGTTTTCTTTCACGTGATACCTGGAATAATTAAAATGAATTATTATAGCCTGGATTTGTTTGAGATGTGTCAATATAATTTTCATGTTTATGATTTCGATTAGTTTTGCAGTATTGGGATAGGTAAGTATAACTGATAAAGATATAGAATTAAGTACATTCGAATAAAATATTTCAAAACCTCATTCCGTTAGCAAATATGAAGTATTGAATAATTAATATTACATAAACTTTTAAATACTTTTTGTAAATTGTATTAAATATTATGTATATTATACAAACAATTAAAGTATGGAGTTTCAAGTAACTTCTTTATATTTTAAGGAGAAATAAAAAAAAAACAAAAATACTCATCTTTACACTTTATATAAGTACACAATTATACATAAAATGTTGTAATAATAGATGAATTCTATGAACATATTTTCTATAAAAACAAACAATAACAAGCTATCGCCTAAAATCCTCACCTTACCTGACCCTAAAAGAAAACATATATAAGCATACAACATGTATATTGGGGATGATATATGCATTCGATGTTTACAAGATCAATGGCGAGTTATTATTAATTGGTATTAATGTCTTGATGACCTGACGTTCATTTTCCACAGCATGCAATGACCGATGCCTTAAAAGGAACCCTCTTCCCGTGACATAAAATTTAAAATCCAATAGTAACCGATTCTCATTCATTACCGTAATCTATATGTAGTAAAAGTGAATTTTGAATCGTCAGTGCTCTTCTTACCTCAAACGACCAAAGTTTTTGAGTCGAAGCCGATCGAATATACGACCGAGACAACCCGTAGGACCGCTACAACCGTCCGAAGGGTGCTGGTACCTAAGGACCATTCCGAATTATGTTTCAGAGATATATATTCATTTTTAACACCATGCGTCTTAGTAGCAATCTCCGGGGACACGGGAAATTTTCGAATTAATCGAAACAAATAATATAACGGACGTCAATCGAGTAAAGATAGTCCTCATCGCACGCTACATCGTCATCGTTTTTAAGGTTCCCCTATTTGCTAACCGTCGTAAAGTTGTTCCTTTGAAAACTGCTTCCTTAGCCGAATGTAATGAAATTGAAAACAAGGATAATGGATAACGATTATTGTAATAAAACAAGAAATTGTTCATTGTCTTCATAGTGACTATTTAAATGATATTGAAATTAAAGATCCTCCGTATAAATGACTAATCGAACGCTTTTTTATTAATATAAAAAACATTTTTCATTAGGCACCTACCTACCTGAATGGAGGGAAATTAAATATAAAATAACTTTATTTAAAGATATGTATTGTAGTAACGAAATTCGTTATTCTCGGAATAGGTCGTAAACCTGCGATTACACAATTAATCGACGTTATATGCAAATAAAATGTGACTTTAATAAAAGATTCCATTGGCAATTAGAGTTATGTACGAGTATTTTAAATAAATGATGATGACGTATTCTTAAAATAAAAACGTAATGACTTTTTACTTTTTTTTATATACGTTACAGCATGGGCTTCTCGTAATTAACGTGAATAGATTATGTATAAGAATGCCATCATCCGAGAAAAGCAAACTACTCCTATGATCGTAGATAGCATTACGACACCGGTGTAGAACGCGTCATCGTAATTTATGTCCCAAATCAGTGACGTATTGCTTCGTGGCTCGGAAGCCGCGTCCACATAAATATACTAATTCATTGTGGCTGTGGTCCGTGCCATTGCTTTCTTCGTACGTGCTACTTATCTTCTCAATTCTGACAAATTATATCCAAAGATATTTACCCTGAAGTCGGAACTGAACTCTACCCTGATATTACATAACGCAATACTATCACGGATTTACTTTTTTATAGATAACCGAAGAACTCATAGTTGAATAAACGATCGAAGGGAATTCCACGAAAGTTCGCTAAACTATTGTTAAACATATATTTGCATACTTAATCAATTATGAGAGGCGACAAAATTAAGGTGCGAGTCGCGACTATCGTGACGATTCAAGCGTTACGTAGAGAGTCAATATTTGCACAGTTTTTGAACGTAGTTTTAACGTACTTAAGAGGTGTGGAAGTTTTGCACGTAGCGCGTCACAAGCTCATAGCGAAATGTGTACGGTGGGCCTCTTTGCAAATAAACAACAATTTAATCTGATATGTTTTTTATAGCGACGCGTAGGTTTAGTAATAATGAGCGTGTATGAAATGAATGTATAAAATATCTTAATCTTTCTTATCGTTCGCGCAATTCGGTAAACAATGTTTACTGTTTGTTGACTTTGAATGAGTACAGATAAAATAAAGACCACGTAGGTAGATACGTACGATTTGTTTGGTTATTATTTGATTTCGTTATAATATGATGAAACAATACACTATCGTAAATAAGATCTTTTTGTGTGCAGGTAATAATCTGAACATACATTTCACAACGATATTAATAATTGAATTCGTGAGAGAGAGAAATGTTAAATGTTGAAGCACAATAACACAATTCGAACGGATGTGACATTGAAACATGCTTGTTATTTGATTAGCTCTAAACATGCTGATGAAATGTAAAAGTTAAATGAATAAACAGAGGCATAAGTGATGTAAAAGAAAAATAAAGCTAGCGACATACAGTTATAAATATAGTATGACGTGTGCAACGAATGTGTTTTTACTAACTTCAAGGTGTCCTCGTTTTCGTTTAAAACAAATTTCCTTAATTGATAACGGCTATCCTCTTTTCCTCTCTTCATTAAGAACCCTTCCATGGTGCCAGAGAGATAGCTCTGTCGCTCTGGATGTGAGAATTCTTCACGTTCGTATTTTGCCCGTATCCATTGTTCTATAAGCACTCTGTAAGAAGTTAAGACGAGGATGAAGTAAGGGTATATATATATATCGAAATCAATACCAATTATGATAATCTCCAATCAAGGGTAATGAACTTACAGCTATAAATAAAAGGTTATTAATCGTGGTTAATATAAACTTAAAACTACACGAGTGAACCCGTATTGCGTCTTAATATTAATTGGTAATAACATCAATTATTCAATAATAATTAATTCAATTTGATAAATGTGACGGAAAGCATTTAAAAATAGTACTTGTGACTTACAATATAAATACTTACATGAATGTGAACATTTATATTATTTATAGATTATATATTTATTCTTATATCTAAGGCCTATACATAAAGTATCATACAAATTAATTTATTGAGCTAATAATGTTACGTCGAAAATCAATGCCAGTCTGTTTGCTTTTTTTGATTTTTTTTTTTTTTGCATAAAACATTTAAGATCTGAATCAATTTTTACATAAAGGCTTTTTTACATAAAGATTCTTGGCGTATCACTATAAACCTATTAGAGAAAAGACAGCCGAATCGTTAAAATAGTGTACAAAAAAATATAAAGCAAACGTACATTTAACTAGTCTCATGTGATTCTGTAAAATACTTCATTCAAATACGAAATGTTTTATAGAATGCTTTGTTTGCGTTCATTAACTCACTGTGGATCATTTTTGGTCGGTCGTCTATAGCACGGGGGGACCCTTTCTTCGTATTTGTGCCTAGCTGCTATATTGCCAACTTCCTTCATCCTTTGAACTTGTGAATCCTCCCATCGGTCGAGTTCCAGGTGTTTCACTTTGCTGATGTGTGCGCCCATACCGCGGTGGATGCTGGCGCACCGCATGCATATGAAGATGCCGAGGTTGTAGGATGCCCAATCTGGATCTGAAATGTTATTTAAAAACAGTTCATAAACCTCCTTTGTATCATACTTTCCGCAATTGTCTATGAGTGATATAGAAGCGATATTCAATTAACTATCAGAGAGTATTTTTTTTAAGTCCCTTTTCTAAATCTTAAAGGGAAGCTGAAAACTAACAAGAGAGTTATATATTTTTCATAAATTTTGGTTAGTTTCATGATAATTTAGTAAAGTAATTATAATTTCTGATAAGCTGTTTTAAAAATTCGGAATTTATATATTTCAAAAATGTCTTTCTAATAATTTGTTACAACGCTCTACATTTATCTAATATTAAAAGATAAATGTAGAGCCTTCAAATTAAATGGAAAAAAGATTGAATGTAAAATCCTAATATTTAATTACGGTTTATTTCTTACTTTTTCAACATAACTAGAAATAACAAAGGCACGGTAAGACAGATTCCGATAGTTTAGAGTTTGAATAACAAACACACATAAAAGCATATCAGTATTGTGATCTATTATTTTAAACTTATAAAACGTGATTCATAACATGAATAAATCAAACGCTCCACAATATAACCTTAAACGAGCCAAAAAAATAAAAGCAAACAACAAAATCTCATTTTTACATTGCTATTTATTGCTACTAATAGCCTAATATATTATACACATTAGAGATAATAAAATAATATACAGTTTTGCCATAAATTTTGGTGACAGGAAAAATGTGTATACAAAACACATACATTAAATGGAAGTTTCTGTTTGTAGCGTCAAAATTAATGTTTATTAATGTCTCCGTGGCTGATATACCGGAAAATCAGTTTTTAAAATATTCTCTGTCCCTCTCTGTCACTATGTTCCGGCTGATCGAAACGACTGGATCCGGTTAGTAAGTCACATACTTATAACCGTTATCATAACTATTAATATAGGAACTATCCTTTTCGTGTGATACAATCCTTTGATTCGGCGATAAGAATAATCTTTAATATGAGCGAAATCCCGTGCGTAGCTACAAATCCATACTAATATCCTATGAGAAAGTTCATTTGTTGTGTGTTCATTTGTTCACGTTGCAATGGAGTAATGATAAGACATCTTATTCCCATATCCTTTGACCACGCGGGCAAGGCCGTGGGGGAGAAATCATTGTCCCAATAATAGCGTGGTACGTTCTCCCAGTACTATAAAAATTCTTGATTGTGGGAACTAGCGTGGGTGACTGCATTGTTAATATAAATATATACATGGAAAATTAGCTTGATAAACTTATAATGGTTCCGACGATCCTGGTCCATTAATGAAAACAATGTGTTTCAAGTCCCAAACTATATACGTATATACGTAAAATTAGTGTATCGTATTTCGTTTTATATGTTTAGAGGCTATTTTCATATATAGGGCGTTATACTTCATCCAATCGTTCATTCAAAGTATGGATCGTAATAATATTTCAAACATTTGCCACATATCAATGCAAAATTATTACACACAACTGCTTTTTTGTGTGCTGCTATGGAACCCATATTACATTTACAGCGCATCGAAATCCACAAGAACTGCAGTGTTTTGTTTTAACCCACAGAAAGCCGATATCGCTAGATCTATTACTTAGTTTGTTTATCGTTCCTTATCTCAGCTGGACACATTGTGATAAGGAACAAGTACGGCGCAACGCAATCCATTCCGACGTCAGAGTCTAACCTCAAATTGCTTGGCATTCTTCGCATACATTTATACGTCATTAGTTATCGAGGCCATTCGTTGAAGCTTATACTAACGTAAAGTAGGCTGCGGCAAGAGATAATATTAGATATATTTAATATTATAGTTACCTATGCATTAAATATGAACTGGTAGCACGATGCTCAATGCATTTCTCATAAGGCATGTATGGCTTGGATAACATTTGGTGGTAAAAGATACGTAGCCTCGAAAATAACTGCAGTATACCCATGTTGATTCCTCTTTTAACATAATATAAAAAAGTTAATATTATATTAGGCTAGTAGACTACATATTCCAAGTGCTTTTGAAAAAAACTGAATGTAGAGCTTTGTTTATATTTTTACCTAAATTTAATCATAGACACAAATTACTGTTTCATTGTTGTAATTCAGGTATTGATTACATCACCAACTTTGACACGCTTATACATACGTAAAGAATAAACCTAGTTTTGAAATATGACGCAATAACGTTTATCGATCGTAAATGGCAGTGTGGCCTGAAAATTATTTGCTCTGATTTTCACAAATACTTTTACATACCAACTAACTAGGCATGTAATATTTAGAAATCATAAAACGATTATGCGTCTCGAATTTTGACTTAAACGCCGCGGTGTTCCACCGAAAATAGATGCTCCCGCCGAGTTTCACTGAGTAATACCGTGTGAAAAATCTTAACTAGAGGTTGCAATATTGAGCGGTGAAGAAAATAGCCGTTTGCAATAATGTTCGTGTTTACAAGCATATCATGTATGTATTGGAGCACACCGACACGACGTCACGCGACACGCACACATATACAGGTGGCCTCTTCCCATTTGTAACTCAGTCCAAGTAATCGTAAATAACAAGCTATGTTTTGGTCATAACAGCTGTGGGTGAATCTTCTCGCTTGTTCGAAAACTGGTTTGATGAGAATATTTCAATTGACACAGTACAAATATTGCCGTATTGTGATGACATTTAATTTGATGTTAATTTGTTTACGACGTCGAAAAATATGACGGTCTTTTAGTTATCTCTTGGTGTAGGGCATTGCTTATTGTTATTTTTCTTCAGATGGATTTATATCGAGGAACTCCAATGAAATATTATATTGATTGATGCAGAATACACATTTAATCGGTGCGTCACGAATTTTATTGCATACACCTGACTGGTAGAATAAACCTATTACCAATATACAATACACAAATAACAGTAAACGTGTAAAGTAAACTCATAAATACAGTTACAGATAAATTGACGATAAATTCCCAAATTTAAAATTGCATATTTTTATAAATACCCTCATTGAAATAAACATGTTTTGTTAACAACGTAACATTTAGTATATTGATAGGGGATTGATGTCGTTTGGTCCCATTTAAGATTGTAAAATGGTATCTCTTACCATAGGGAAACATTCCAACGTCTCGACAATAAAGGGGTGATTAAATTATAAACTGTAGCCTTTTGTGAGTATTGTTGGATGTCTTTTAAAATTAGATTGAACTTCTAAAAATACTTTTCGCTACATTTTTATAGTATTCGTTTGGGTAATTAATTCTTACCTGTAATTGTCAATATATTGTAGCACTTACTTATTTAAGGTTTTTCTTTATAAAGAAATATATAACATGAATGTTATCTTAAATATGTATAGTGTTACATTGAAATGTTATATTTTAAAAACTATAAAAATTGACCTTGTGTCTAGGTTTGTAACTTAATCTAGGCAAAATATTCAGTGATTAGCAATTTGTCTGTCTCAGGTGTATAAACTTATTCTTAGTAATAAACAAATTATCAAAAACGAAATGTCCGCCCTGGCTGCATCCGGGTAGACTTTTTTATGTACATGTTTTTTTTAATCTAATTATCTTAATGCAGAAGAAGACAAATCCAACAAACTTAAAATAATTTAAATCCGTTCCGCCATTCTTGAGGTATAAACGGTGTTACTAACACGGTTTCTTTTGTACACATAAATATTTAATACAGATTCGCTTGATTTGTTTCGAGCTAGCTCCAATCAATTCATTAAAAATGTATAAGGTAGAAAGCACAATAATTAAAGTTTATCGTATGTTATTATAATAATATTAATAATTTATTTTGTACAAAAAACACAGTATATTAATATTAATAGGCCCAGAAAGATAAATTAATGATGAGTAGCAAAAAACTTCGCGATCTACTGATGTGTACCATAACCAGTGCCTATTAACTCTGATAAAATCGTGAAATTATCGCGTCGAAAAAACTCTATGTTTACCTACTGTTTTTATTGCTTCATACAGATTTAATTTTACGTTATTTTTAAATCGAAACCTAATGTATACATCGGCGTAAATGCTAATGACGTATACACGTAAAGTATGACGGATTATTATCGATTGCCGTACGTGGAGTTTATGCAATTCGTCATACATTGACGTCTTTCTTTTAGCTGGTAACAATGTGAATCGCTGTAAATCCGATATTTATTTTTATCATAGCAACCTGTTCATAATGTCCGTTAAACGAGATTCAATTGAAAGGATTTGCTGTGAATAGAAAGATAATACGATAAAATGGCATGACCTTTGAGCTCTTATTTATTTGCATAGAGCCAGCTCTAAGTACACATAGATATTGTCTCTAAAACATATGTTTACAGTAACACATCCTTCAATAAGTACTCGTATCATAATAAGACTATCATAATACTTATTATTAGTGTTTAAGAGTAATGCTATTTAACAAGACTGATTCAATAATTTCTTCATCAAATACAATAGAATTATGCTTGATAATTATTCTATGTTTAAAAATGTAAATTATTTAATAATAGGTACAGAATATAGACTACATATTAATCTGGTTTAAAATTAAATTAATAGAAATAACTCCAAGTATTAGTCATTAGTCTAATTATTCTTAAGAAAATACAATGTGACTTTCTGTGAATGCTTGTTGCAAAATAGTATTAAATTGCTTAATTGAACAAATTCAGCTAAAGATAAAATAATTAACAATAAAATAAATAATTAGTTTGACACGCATAAGCACACCTAATTTCCAACATAAATTATTACCAACGCTTATTTAAAAATTTTCCGGCCTTCAATGAGTTTTTCAACCTCAAAATGAATTTACTTAAGAAATGTATTTTTAATTTGAACGTAATTCAAAATTTATGCCATGAAATTAAATTTCCTACGTGTTATATTATTATTCGGTTTCTTATTTAAGGTAATAGGCATATACTTGAGGTTTGCAATAACAAAAGTAAGATATATATAATATATACCTACCTCGTGAGACATAGGTATCTAGACTTTTGTTTTTTTTACCTTAGATTTTAAGCAAATTTCTCAGTAACGAATGTATACAGCATTAAAAATGTCAACTTGGTTTTTTTAAATTAAAAGATAAATAAAATTATTACCATTACCAATATATTTCAAAAACTTGTTTTTGTAAGCTTCATGATAGGAAAACCAATAACAATCTATAAACAGTTTTATTTAATACTTTTTCATTAATATAATTTCCTCTTTGTAATTTACTGTAGATAAACCCAGGTTCCTAGGAAAAATAAATAGTGGATTCGATATAGTAAGTATGCATATCCTTCAAATATTTTATTGCGAAAACGAATGTATGGGTGTACGATTGTTACTCTTTCACGAGAAAACCACTGAACGGATTTTGATAATACCTGGCCGTGCTATGTTGGTACCAGAATAACACATAAGCTTTAGAAATACTTGTATAGCACGTGGGTGGAACAGCTTGTATTTATTATGCTCTAGTAGTTCATTTTCTCGTTAGATACCTAGAAAATGAACTACTTACTACTACGATAATAAGTATCTACTTACTACTAAGATAATAGATATATATTAGGATTTCGTGATCACAACATCTTAACAAATATTCAATTTCGATAATATATGACTCAATTCTCAAGGAGCGACTGGGTATGAGTCATTTTTAACTGTAGAGATGTATAATATAATTAAATCTGGTTACAGAATAATAAAAATCGACATTCTATGATAATTATTAATTATGTATTTACATATCTATATTGTTTGACAACCACCATTAACCTTAATCTAGGAATTCTGTTAATTAATTAGATTATCAACAAAATAATAGAAATGTTGTACGCTAAAACTTCGACTAGAAAATATTTTAACTAGAACCTAAAATATATTATTATACTTATTTAATAAGGATTTCCCACGAATTCAATAACAGCTTTCACTTTTGAATTGAATTCTTCGAATTTTACAATCACCGAACAAAACATTCGCAAATTTTTTCGTGCATTTCATTTATATATGCGCTTTACAAATCATTCAATGGAATTCTTAAAATCTTAACGTTTATGGTGAACAAACAGTTAAACTACATGAATCACTTTCTTCAATAACTTTTATAAGTAACTAATCGTATATATTTCAACTCATATGAATCATAATTAAGTGGGCAAAATCGAAGTAGAGTCTTTAAAATTCAACGAGTATAACTCTAACGGTACAAACGTTAGGGGTTGTGATTAATATGGCTATATAAAATCAATTCTAATTAACGTGTCCCTTCTATGGACTTGCAACCGGAAAACTTTAGAGTCGAACGTATTCATAAACTACTTACAAATTGTCTTCATACATTCAGTCTTTATTTCATATAGGTACCACTTATTTTCGATGATTTGTTTTCATTGAATGCATTTTACGTCGGGGTCACTGAACTCCAGAGCATGGACGCACTTACGCCCCCCCGCCTATTCACCACCCCATAGAAATACCACGCTTTACAAGGCAATGTAAATCACTAATAAAACACTGTAACATACCCTCTGCTCCACAATCGGCACACACATTATTCCCTGGTTTCTTTAGTAATTCCAGTAATATTTTCTCGTTATGATCAACCATCGTGGAACTTTTGCATCAATAATTAAAGACACGCTAGTAGCGTACGTTGCCACCAAAAAGTCGAACGCACGCTTTGAACGCGTTCACTGCCACTGCGCGAGGGAGCGAGCGAGACTTCGACCGAACCGAACGACGCGACGAAATGGTTCAACAAACGCTATTCCGTCAGAGAAAGTATTGCTCTTTCACTCACTTAGTTATATAATGGACTGGTGCGAGTAAGATAGAGATAGAGGTCTAGTTTCGATATATGAATGAAATCAGTGAGTAGTTGCTTATATGAACGTAGGTATTTGTGCAGAAGTTGTAGTGGATGTCTCGTAAAAGTTTGTTTGTGTGAGTTTGGCGTAGTACGTGATACAACGTAATACAAGCGTCGTTGCCGTCTCGCGTAAATACTAAACACTATCTAAGAATCTATATGTTCAGTCTGGCGCTAGGCTGATTTAGAATTACTAAAATAGAGTTAAAATATATTTAAATGACATTATTGCGAAGGCTAATTAAATGATTAAAACAAATAGTTTTTCTATGAATTGCTTGTTTAAAAACTACATTAAGTTGTAAATCGGAAACTAACCTAATATATCATTGAGGTGTAAACCTTTCGTACAAAGATGTATACTGTATAGGTAGCTATACCAATCAAAGACGATACAATGATGACCTATGTTAACAATTTTCATAAAAATATAACGCAGTTAATAGCTGTTATTGTGGGATTTATTTATCGACAATAAATTATCATACATATTCTTACGTAACATCTATATTATGATAAATTAGAGGAATAACATCGAAAATCTATTGACCATAAACACAACCGACTGGTTATAATGGTACGCTCTACATTATTATAATAATACCTATACTGTTCTTATATTTTGATATTTTCACGAAGAGTCGGTTTTTATTTCAATTACAGGTAATTAAAATGTAAGGTACCTACTTTCTTATACAAGATTGCTCTTAAGTACCTATATTTTTTTGTTGTTTTTATGATACTCGTGTTCTTTTATTATTATATTTCATTGGTTTTTACGTTCCATATTCAAAGGGTAAACGGAACCTCTTTAATAAAAACTGTATTGTAGCTTATTTGTTAGGTTCCTTTAAAATCTTATTTTTGATCATCGTATCATGTATATCGTGTTATTCTTAAATCTTAAGGGAATATACTTTGACTTCGCGCGCGAAATCGCGGTGGCTCCACATTTCGTCCGTAAAAAAGGCTGCACTGAGCTCTTGGACCATACGATATTTCATTGTAGTATACTCGTATATTATCAAAGTTCATATAATTTATAACATAAATGATTTATTATTTAAAAATTTACTTGTATAAGAGTCGCAACAAAGACATGTCGAACGAGAGTTTACTAGAAGGTAGGCACGTAGTTTAATTTGTGTTTCATAAAATTATAAGAGATGTACTTTGGCTATGAAAAAAATTGTTATATTTAGATACCTAGTCAGATTATAAAACGTTTTATAATGTGAGTTACGGAGTCATATAAATAATATAAAGCTACGACGAGGAAAATAAATTATATTGAAATTTTGTCAAGTTATTTAAAATTACAGGCACATTACATAGCAACGAATTTTTATAACCGTATTCGGATATTTTGTAAAAAAGAGTATAATCATTGATGAAGTGAGACTTGAGTGAGGTAGCTTAAAAGACGTTACTCAGCACTAGCTGCGCCTCGCGGTTACCCGCGGACGGACCCACAGGTAATAGAAGAGTATTTTAATAGCTCATAACTTATTCTGATGTATAATCTTTATTATTTTAAGGTTTCCTTAAAAACATTCAGTAGTTTTTACGTGAGAGTAACAGATATCTTAACTTCTATACTTACAAACTTTCGCGTCTATAATCTTAAAAGGATTAATTGTCTACCAACTTTGAATTATCAGACATCTTAGATATCATATAAAACGCAAAGGTTGACTGATCTATCAACGCACAGCCCATACTATTGCAGCGAACGAGCTAACATTTGGCATGCAGATAGCTACTATGATGTAGGCATCCGTTAGGAAAGGATTTTGATAAACTCTACCCCAAAGGAATGTAGGGAATGAAAATTTATTTTGATCACGCGAGCGAATCTTGGCAACTGATACTAGCTGGTATCAAAACATAGTATAAAGCAAAGTCGCTTCCCGCGCTTCTTATACCAAACTCGAACTTCTTATAGAAACACTTTTGAATCATCATAACATAACCACCGGTTTTAACATTTACCAAAGGTTTGGAAAGCAGTTTCAACAGAGAAACTGTAGCGCGCTTTTAAAATCATTTCAAAAACTAACTCACCCGATAAATGTTATTCTGCTAGCTAATTGTTACCTTCAAGTTTCAACTACTACTACTTACATACTTATTAAAATAGAGACTGGATTATTTTAAGGGAGTTATAGGGATAATGTTAAGGGAGTATGCAATCGATTACCGATAAGTTGACTGTAGAAAATTGGCGGCAAGTATCTATAATATTTAATTTTTGTAAGTGACGTCTCCTTACGTCTTACGAACCTAAAGTAATTAAATAAATATTAATTTTATCAAAAAACAGACACCTCCAAAATCGAACAGTAGAATAATAATAATATACAGAATTTGTATATTTTAATAAGCCTCTTTACTTCATCTTTATAATCTAGTCTTCGATTTATGTATGTATGTACTGTATTACAGATAATAAAAAATTATCGTATCATTATAATCTGAAAATAGGTTGTAATGGTTAACAGTGGAAATTAGTTACGTTTTAACTATAGTACAAAAGTTTACCGTCTAAGTTTACAGCCTATTCTCAGACTAATTGAAAATAGGTACATTTAAAATTTCAGTATTGGGTGTAATTGTTATAGTGGATACTATGTGGCATTTTTTCCTTATCTGTGATCTGTTGCTAATCTGTAAGAGTAGAATGTGCTCCACGAATGAAGTCCACCCCAAGGTGTATCCCATGATGATGATTATAATACGAAAAGGCAAGTCTTTTTGAAGTGAAACTTCTTTAGAATCGTTGTGATTTCAAAGCTGATGCAACGGAAAAACGACAGGTAAGAGACAACAAATACAAACACGTGTAGAACGAAGCCGGCAAAGAATGAGACAGAGATATACATACTATTTCATATTTTATATATATTCATCTCATTCTTTTGTCGATTTACTGAAGTTTCACTTCTATCGTGTGTGAATCGCACACACACCTTTTTTTTTAATTATTATTAATTCATACATTACGCAAATGCCATACTTACAAGTATCGACATTTTCCCTATATTATGCATGGAACTTTCTTTACCACAGATAAGTATCTACAATAAATCTGCTTACTAGGCACACACAAACACACACACTTACTCTATAGCTTTTTTATCTACACCTCGTAATATTGAACCCGATAGTATAATAATTACGAGCTCCGATGAAATTCATTAAATTTGATTGGATTAATTAAATGAAATTTTAGACAATTCATGCTTGATACACCGCCATTACCAACTAGACTATGGGACTTAATAGCTGATTGAAAACCTTTATACATTATAAAGTAATGTTACAATATCAGTTCTCTACGCTACACGCTACACTCAAATTGCCCGTTACATAAAAAAAGCTCATATGTCACAAAAACAGTGAAACGGTATTTTTCTACAACCATTTTCTTTGCGATTTTTTTCTACTTTAATAGTACTGGCAGCATTATTTCAGACACTGACTGAGGCGTTGACAGAGCCGTGGACATTTTTCGTGGCACGGATTCTAGTACCATAGAGTAAAGTTATTCTATTAGGTAGGTACTAAAATATGTCTTGTTGATAGATAATATTACGTGCTCTGTGGTTAGTTATTGGTCGATTGTTCGAAGATTTTCGTTATTGATATCGGAAAACTTATATTATTTAGCTAAGCTTTCTTGTAATTTTCAGGACAAATAAGTTTTTATAAATACTCAAAATGGGACGACGTTCAATTAATACCACTAAAAGTGGTAAATATATGAATCCTACGGATCAAGCACGTAAGTATATTATGTTAATTTGTTTCATGTCGCAGGTTATTCAATAAGTAGTATTTTTTTACAAATACTTGAACGTAATTTAATTTATAGGTAAGGAAGCCAGAAAGAAAGAACTAAAGAAAAATAAGAGGCAACGTCAAATGGTAAGAGCCGCAGTTCTGAAGATGAAAGACCCCACACAAATTTTGGAAGAACTGCAAAAGATAGATGAAATGGGTACATTCTGTTTATTATTACTAAATTGAATCTTTAATACATCTATATTCTTAACAACTTTAAATGTATTTTTCAGAGTATAATGTATTACAACCGTCACCATTGAATGAGAAGGTATTGAAGGAAAAGCGAAAAAAATTAAAAGAAACATTTGATAGAGTGCTGAAGATGTATGTAAGTATTAGTCCCTGACAATTGCATACCATATTTCTAATACCAACAAGCATTTCAATTGCCTGTTGTTGAATTAATTTATAGTCATTAAAAAAAAATTAGTTGTAATAAATTATTATACTATTACTTATTGTAATTATCTCTGGATGGAATTTATCTATTTTCAAAATAAAAAGCATAAAATATTATATCAGATGAAGTTTTGTAATTTATTGTAGCTTTTGTAATTAAATTCAATTCAAAAGTTAATTAAAGTGGATTAAGTGAAATACTTTTTATGTGTAGAATCTAAAACTTATAATCAACATAATTTCAGCTTCAAGAAGTCTCATATTTGTCAGTTGATAAAATAAAAATTTTTCACTCCAAGCACAACATAATATATATTAATTATATATATATATATATATATATATATATATATATATATATATATATATATATATATATATATATATATATATATATATATATATATATATATATATATATATATATATATATATATATATATGTAAAAAAAATAAATAAGTGTTTGTAAAATCCAAATAAGACATATTTCAATTGAATGATCACAGCAATTTCATATGGATTGTATAATTTCTTTATAGGATAAAGATGACCCAGAGAAATGGATTGAATTAAAACGACAAGAAACTGATTATGAAAAAAGAAGAGCACATTTGATATCATATTATGAATCGGTGAAGCATGCACAATCTGTACAAGTGGATGATATTCCTCTGCCAACTTTGCAGGTACACTACAGAATTGGTCCGCTTGTTGCTATGCTTTTCAAATTCTACATATAGATCAAGATAACAAAAAATTTATTGTAATGTATAGGCATATCCTTATAATTGTATGCTTTTGTATAATTATATTTCGGATGTTAATGATGAATAATAAATATTCATTATCTATGAAATAAAGAGATATGCTATTAGTTATTTATAACATAATGTTATGATAATTGTTTTTTACGATTCCTTAAATGTTTAATTTCAGATTCCTGAAAACATATTGTATGGTAATCTCCCCTTGCAAATACCACTTCCAGCGGACACATTGCATCCTAATGCACCCGTGAAACCAATATTAAAGAAGGATTCTGCATATAAAGTAAGTGTACAAAATCATGCAAGTTCATTGTTATGAGTCTATAATGTTAAAATTGGGTGAAAAATAAATATAAAGCAGCTCCTTCAGAATTCCACATTCAATTTCACTTCATTAAATATCTGTTAGATCTCTAGATTATGATTTTACCTTAGATAAAACTTAGATATTATAACATGTGATGTGATCATTGGGATGCTTTATTTACATGTAACTAGCTGCATGCCCTGGCTCTGCCCGGGGGTAGGCCTTTATCGAAATTCAAATAATATAAACTATCCTATCCTTCAAGTTGGATCAAACTGTACATTGTACACAAATTTATATGAAAATCGGTTGAGTAGTTTAGGAGTCCATCGGGGATGAACAATGTGACACATAATTTATATATATTAAGATTGTGAACCCTTATTAGATAATCGTTTTATTTATTAAAATTGTTAAGGAATACATATTAAGTATGTAAAGTTACTTAACACACTTAGTCTATGTAGATCAGGATGTTGTTTTGTTGTTGTTTGTTTTATTGTTTGCTCATGAAATACTTTTTACCCATTTAAATTTTTAATAATATAATATAAGTATTCTTTGTTGAACTAAGAAATCTATATTTAAGATACAGTGAATTATATGATCTTGGGAATTATTTTTCTAGGAAAGGCCTGTTGGTATAGAGCCACCAGGGGTACCTCCTGGACCACCTCCAGATTATGGTGCTCTTATTGCTGAAGTTATGAAGATGAAGATCGTAGAGAAGAAGATGCTGCGATTTTCTGATGTTACTGATGAGGGTCCTCCAGGAATGAATGTGGGTGTTGATATTCTTACTCTACTTCTAAAAAGAGCAAATACCACATAATCTGCTTCTTTAGGAATTTTATTACAAAAAATAAACTACAACCATGCTTATTACCCATACAAATTTATCATAGACTTATAGATAATTGATGAAGTAAATAATATCCCTAGACGTTAATGTGTGTGATATGAGCAAATCTGTTTGTTAGCGAATAAAATAATGAAATCTAATTTGTATAAGTTTAGTGATTGTACAGATATGAGTAAGAGTAGTCGTCTCAGATGCACTATTGGATTTAGACCTCACTCAAAGAATTTCCAACTATTATGAAAATGTATGTATATTTATTTAATATCTTCCAGATTCCACCACCAGGCTTACACAGACCAGAGGATCTAGATGGAGAAGCGATGGAAGATATAGAACAACCATCCAGTCCGACTCCAGCTACACCAGCTCCGAAACCCACATCTTTACAGCAGAGGATGTTGGCACTATCTGGACAGAATATTGATGATTTCATGAAGGAGATGGAGGAAGTGCATAGGAAGAGGGAGAGGGATAGAGCTGCAGATCTAAATGCGCGGTTCGTGATCTATTACTACATATAATATATAAAATAAAATGCTATGTATACTTAGATCTTTCGCTAAATTAAAATACGCAACGGATTTTGATGCGGTTATTTTAATGGATAGAGATATTCAAAAGGTAGTAGGTAGGAGTTTATGTGTATAAAATGTGCCTTATTACACGTGTCAGAAGCAGGAGTGAGCCGCTAATGTATTATACAACTAATAGTCATTCACATTGTTTATTCCTTATCTATATTGTATTCTATGTACTTTTAGGGCAATAAAATAAACAACAACAACATTTCATAATGACGTCGAGTATTTATACATACATTAGTCATGTACAATATAATTTTTATTGTATCATTTTGTTCACTAATAAACGCATCTTTTCTATCCATAATATTAAATGAAAATATCATCATATGGTTGCAAAAGTCGTTACAGATCAGAATGTTGACCGCAATTCGATGTGCAAAGCATTCATTTCCTCACCACCGAAAGGGCTGGCTAAAGCTATACACCTATATTCAACTATGTAATATTTGTTCACAGGCTATCCGCACTAAAGCGCGCGCCGCACCTGAGCCACGGGCGCGACAGCGACTCGGACAGCGACACGGAGGCGCACGCGCACGCGCACGCGCACCACGCGCCCGAGACGCTCGAGCCGCCCGGCGCCGAGCGCAGCGTCCCGCCGCCCATGCTGCCGCCCGGTACGTGTACGTATTGTGACCGAA
>NC_052108.1:6027595-6028791 GCF_012273895.1 Zerene cesonia
GCCGCAGCGACGCGGAGCTCTTGTAGCAGATCGACGCATATCAGGACACGTAGGCGCCGAGCGACAAGACCGAACTGGTTTGATATCACTAAGCTTACGCCTTCGTCGCTAAAGGTAAATGTTTGATGAGCGAGGCTTGAGCAAACATTTCTATGGAAACTGTTTTTAAATGCCACTTTTTGGGTGAGAAATTTACAGGGTAAGTTCTCAAACTTGCGACAGGGTTGCTAGCAAATGTCTAACGATGGATTGTACTTTGCCAAAGAAATGTTTGTTATGAATAGAATGGCTTACAGTAATCATTGAGTGATGAGATGATAGTGAGGTCAGGATCTGACAGCTCAAGTTAATAATCATTTTGATAGATCCTAGTTTTTAGGCAATTTATTGTGATAACGAGGAGTAGTCCTCTTCAATGTCACGCTAAGGTATGTTAATTATGGGATGGATTGATGAGTGGGTCTTAGCATCTTTCTTTAGAATTAGTGTTCATTCAACATATAGAAATAGCACATATAAAAAATAACTTTTTACTAACATTCTGTCTTATTAACCATATGCTGTCTTGTAATAATATTTTTGTTGCTATTTAAATTTTGTATGTTTGAAAATAAGTAGTAATGTATTAATGATATTATATTTTTGTGTAATTACTAAGTATATGTTTATATTAACCCTGCACAATAATTTTATGCACGCGAAGGAGTAGTGGCTCTTCAGTATTTTCAGTTGCACATATTCAATGCATGATGTCTATTTTTTTTTCAACAGATGACTCACCTGGTGGTGATTGTTCCAGTACCTGGTTTAAAATGTTTACATTATGTGCATGGCTTAAATTATTTTTTGGAGACGGTAATTATGAAAAATGCAAAAAAAGCCATCTTGCAACTTTTGGAACTTTTCCATAAATGGTAGTTTCAAAAAGTGCCTTAAATTAGCTATTAATCTCTTTTCTTCACAATTATTTAAAACACTTTCTAATTATTTAGAACATTCGTAATAATTGTTCACAATTTTAAGGCAAATTTTGGAGCTTCCACATAATTTGCTTGCTCGCTTCGCAAACGAATTGAACGTGTATACACAAAAATAATACACGTTTTCGTACAGGTCTCCGTCCGCCAATGATGCGTCCACCGGGGGCCCCGCCAGGGGCCCCACCTGGGGTTCCCACGTTGTCGCTGGGTAACATG
>NC_052108.1:6028801-6032581 GCF_012273895.1 Zerene cesonia
CCCCCGGGTCCTCCGCCTGGGTTGCCGGGTAGAGGGCCCCTGAGGCCACCGGGCCCTCCGCCCGGTGCCCCGCCGCGGTTGCTCAGGCCCCTGGTGCCCCCGCCTCCACCGCACGTGTCAGTTTTGACGGCCGCACCACAGTTGATACAGAAGAAAGACGCGCCGCAAAGTAAGTTGTGTAGTATTCTATTAAAGCACATAGAAAAATTAACTTTTAATTCTCCTGGTTACGATATAACTAGAATCAGCTTTACCTGTATTCATATTTTTTAATATTTCGTGGAAGGTTCTTGTTTTGATATAATATCCACATAAAAACGCGCTTTAATTACGACTATTTAAATTTTCTCACAATGCGGATCACCCAATAGAAGGTGTATTTTTCTTTGATTATGTAGCTAATACTTATATGTATTACTTGGCATTGAGTTACAAAAAGTTCTAATCAGGGAAACGCGCTGTAACGAAAAACGAGTTTATGTAACATACGCATAAATAACATAATATTTTTTGATATTAAGGCAAAGGTTTTCTATTCTAGTAAAAAAGATCTGCATAAATTATGTTATAGACATTTGATATGTCTCTGTATAGAAGGACTTAGTCGGAATATATATTTATTTAAGAAACAAGTGAATGAATGTTACCATTATAATTGCTATTAATAACAACTGAGCCAATAGATTTTTTTTCTAACTAAGAAGATATTTAATAACAATTGAGCCAATAGATTTTTTTTCTAACTAAGAAGATATTTATCACAGGCATTTATGAGGCGTTCTGTACTTTTCAGGTGCGACCATAAGCGCAAAGCCCCAAATTAGAAACTTGTCTGCTGACGTCACGAGGTTCGTGCCTTCAGCGCTGCGGGTGAAACGCGAAGACAAGAAGAGCAAGCCGGAGCACAAGGTGACCCTACATAGACCTGAGGTCCCGAAGCAGGCACCCAGCAAGGATGACGCGTATATGCAGTTCATGAAGGAGATGGAAGGATTGTTATAGTTATCATTTATAATAAAGTGGTTTTAGTCATTGTGTCTATTATTACCGGCTTCTTTGGAGTTTTTACGCCGCGAATGTTAGAAGTTAATTTTATGTATATACAGTGGTCTTAGTGATGTTTTATTGCAATACTGGGCTGCTCTGGGGAACTTTTATATTATACTAAACGCTCGTCCCGGCTCCGCCCGGATATCTTGATTCCTGTTTTATCCCAAGGGAGCATGTAATCAGGATAAAAGTCCTATCAGTATCCTATCACCCAAGTCAGCTCATACCCTATCTGTATACCAAATTTAATCAATATCCTTTCAACAGTTTCAGTGTTATTGACGGACAAACATCCAAACAAACAAACTTTCACATTTATAACATTAGTGCTATACAGTTTTTATCAGCTTAGCCATTAACCTATTTTGAGAGGAAAACAAGGGCCTGGTATAAACGTGCTTAAAAGTAGGTTTATTAATATTCCGTTCGCGGCTTTGCCTACGGAGTCAAAGGAAAATTCGTTCCGGGGTTTTCCCCGAATAGTTCTCGTTTCCGTCTATTGGCCCATAGTTCCTGAGATTAGCGCATTCGAACTGAAAAGAGCACAGTCGAATTGAAAACCAGTTATGCAGTCAATTGAAAAGGAAAAGCGGTAGATAAGTAATGTTTTATTCCATCTTATTATCTCGGCAGGTTTATCTTGTTGTAGTACATATTATCTTTGTGGGAATGTATTGTACTATTTCTCAAGGAAATTACTACATTGATTCTCACTATTATAATTGATCACGCTGCAATCAAAGGATAACTATATTACTTGTAAATTAGAAAGGCATGTCAATTGGATTTTATTCAGTTAATTAAAAATAATAATCGTTGAAATTAGTCGTAATTAAGAATTGATTAAAATTTTTTTATTTGTTGTTTTTTTTACTTAATCATTGCTGAAATGTTTATGGGATTTCCACGGTTTTTTGTTTGTATTCAATTTTGCAGAACCAAATCATTAAGTAAATTAAAAAACAAACGATGTTCATGTTACATATTTTATGGATGCGAAATACACTCTCATTGTTTACTCATATGATAACTAAGGTGTAAGGTATATACTTATACACAATAATAAAATTTATTTCCATACGTTGAAGGCGATCAGACACAATGAATAGATAATAAAAAGTACATTATTATCTATTAGGTACACGTACTATTTTTATTGTATACTATTATACCTGAATAAAATGATATATAGCTGTCTATTATTTTACTTGGGTTAAGCCTTTACAAGTTTATACTAATTTCATATGTACTTACGTATATAAATAGACGTTGCATTTTTTCTTTACAATATAAAAGCGCCTATAGAATTCATAGAAGCAACAAACATAACAACAGGTCTAAATAAAATCTGCTTCGCAAATTTAGTAGCAGTATTTCTGTTTATGTTTGAACCTTTGATCTCATTTAAATATTTAACTACTCTTAAATTAACATCTGCACGTACTTCAGACAACCTATTGAAATGAAATCATCGATGAAATCCTACTATGAAAATATTTAGTTTACGTACAAGAAGTCTAGAACACCCGCGTCTACTAATTTCAATTGAGAAACATTTTTTACTATTGAAGTAGACATAATCAAAACACATTCTTAGTCATGTGTAACATGTTCCAACGATGACATAGGTAGGTACTGTCATAAAAAATGTTTGATGTTTGTTCCTACGTTGTTGTTACGACTACAAATTACTTTTTTATTCATTATAAGTAAATACTCCTACACAATGTGTGTTATATTTATTTAATATGCAAAACATATTTTGTTATAAGTATTCTAATGTAGGTACCTAATTAGTACGCAGATAAGTATTTTAAGAAGTAGTTGTTTAGATTGTTTGTTATAAACTTAGCCTTGAGCCTCGATTTTTTTTTTATGTAAAAGCGGACACCTGATCTGTACTTCACCTAAAGATTAGCGATCACCATCGCACATAAAGAAAGAAATTCGCAAAAGCACAGCCTCTGCGAATGCCCTGCCCGCGTTTAAGGGGTAAGGGATAAAGAAAGTATTGACGACTGCAATGAAGGGATGGTCTGGAAAGGGCAATGAAAAGGAAACGGGCCTCCGCCTTCCCCACTCACCGTACAAAACGAACTGACGTCGTGAAGTCCGAAGGATGTTTCTCCTTCCGATGTCACGTATAGAAGGATTAGCAAAATTTCGAAATAGTCGAATCGTAGGACATTTCCTACGGAATGCAGTTAAACCCCAAAGTTGCAGTTGTTTTCCACATAACCTTTGGGCTTATGTGAAAAATTTAACCAAGTTTTTTTTTCTTTTCGTAAAATATTTCTTTGAATCAATCAATTATAATTTATATATACAAATTTAGATAGTTACTTTTTGAGGTGAATTTTGTCCGACTCTACAATAAACTTTAAATAACTCTATAATTATTGTTATATACAATTTATGTTTATGTGTGTACTTTTATAATAGGCTTTTATATGAACATTACTTTTGTGACTTTGATTTAATTGATTTTTAACTCTTAAATTATCTCTACTAACTATCTTTATATAATATTACTAGCGGTCCGCCCCGGCTACGTCCGTGGTACATATAAAGTCCTCCTTAATATATGGACAATCTAACACTGAAGGAATTTTTCAGAACGGACCATTAGTTCTCATAGGCTTAGTTAATTTCTCTTTGACCGACCGGTTAAACTGTATACCTAGTAGAAAAGTAGTTCTGTGAATTAATTTCTATAAATGCAAAAATAGT
>NC_052108.1:6033581-6048735 GCF_012273895.1 Zerene cesonia
AAAAAAAAAAAAAAAAAAAAATTAGTTAGGCAAAGCCGCGGATGGAAATTAGATATATATAGATAGATGGAAAGTAATTAAATTAAAATTAATACAAATTGAATTAAATTTTTTATAACTTATAAGTCCAATCAAGTTGTTTTTTATAAAAAAAATGTTACGTCTATTTAGTTCTTGCTATTTAAATATTGTCAGGTCATAGGTCTATAACGAAAACTTTGCACAACCCTGGCCTTTGTTGTTTATTGAGCTTTAAGCGACGCGCATTTTAAATCACATCCGAAGAGGAAAATCAGTGTAAATTTTTTCGCATAATTAGTGTCAATAACAAAAGTTTCGGCGGTGCCAAAGATGGTCATAACCTTTAAAGCATTAAAATTCATGTGCAATTGTCAGAGAAATACAGTGTTTGATTGAAAAAAAATCGCCATTAATTACTTTTGGAACTCTTGTTTTCCGCATTTCCTGACATTAACATTGTTTAAGTAGTGGAATTGACTTTTTCGTATTAATGAACAGAAATAACGGTGCTTTATGTTGTTTTGAGACCTTCATTTAGCACATGATCATTGATTCAATTTGAGGATTACTTTTTTATGTTTTTCTTCTCAGGTGGTTTGTATTGAAGTATTGTGAAGTATCATTTTATTATTTGTTTTGTGATACTTCTGGGAACCTCGTGAGAATTTGATAAGAAAAAAAAATTCAACCGTACTCTAAATATACAATAAATGTAGAATATAACTAACTTCTATTTATGCCATCACGTCGATCTTTTGTGGGATTATTCCCCGGTGTGATCTGACCCGATTGGTACTGAAGTGTGCTCGACTCCCATGCGAAATCTGCATGTAAAGGACAGGCCAAATTTATTTATTTATTAATTTTACCAAATTTCATGAAAATTTGTTTATTCTTATTTTCACGAAGAAACCAATTCTTCGTGAAAATAAGATGTTTCAATAAGAAAATCTGATCAATTGAGCAATGGATGTTTTGATGATATTGTAAACTGATACAGGTTCAAGAATCGACGTATGATGTCACCTGCACTAATTATAAAAAGGAAAGATTAAATTTTTGATATGTTTTTATGTGTTATGAATAATCTTAAACTACTTAACCGGTTTTGAAAAAAATTTCCCTAGTAGAATGCTATATCATACATACATTATTTTATATAAAAAAGTGACGTGGTCTTTATTTTTTGTAGGTTTTATCCAGTGACGGACTTACTATTCGACCTAGAAGGCGAGATTCTCGGGCGACACATTTTTTAGGGCGGCAATTGGTTGAGTTTTTTTTTTGTTTAAAGAAATTATTATTTGTCAAGTGTAGCGTGCATTTATAGAGCTTTTTCTTGCCATAAACATTTTTAAATCCATCTTTAAAATGAACAATTGACAAAAGCGCACATGAATTCATAAATCCTTATTAATTTTTAGTGGTAGTTAAACTAGTAGTTATTATACTATTCTAAGCTAGCTATTTAATGATTATGTTGACACAGTATACACGAAAAATCGGCACAAACAAGAATATCGGTCTTTGAAAACGTTAAGTCTAACTAAAACCTTTTTATTGATTAATTACAATAACTACTGTGTAATTGACTCTCTAAATTAACGGTATTCAAGTAAAAAATGAATAGTTTGCTTAGAAATAAAAAACGTAAACGTGGTAAAATAAGTTTAATAAATTTACTTAATTATAATTATTAATAATATTAAATATGATTATAATCAAATAAATTATCAGTTTAATAAATTAACAACACGTGATTAAGACACGTTTCTTTTGAGTCACGTTTACTTATTGTAATAAAAAGTGGTTACTAACCTATGGTCTACATTATAGTACCAAAAAAAAAAACACTTGGAATCTAGGTTGAGGTTGCGATAAAGTTTAAATTGGCTTATCAATAGATTTTTATCAGTTTTTTTTTTAATATGGGCCTATTAGCTCTTAATAGATGTTGTAAAAAACGTGAAAGTTCAAAGTATAAACAGTTACAGTCCTATTCGGTAGAGTAAAGTAAGCTAGCAGTAAGCAATCAATGCTTGCTTACTTTCTTAATAAAAACTAGTAATAAGTTTTTCTTTTAAAAGAGAAACAATTAAATTGCTTTTATATTTACTTGTTAATGTATTAATATAAATTAGAATTTCATTTGTTTTATTTATGATCGGATAGTTTTCCTACCAAACTTCTATTGGTTGGATCAGTTTAATTATTATAAATAATAATATTAATATTGGATTGATATCCTACTAATATTATTATCGCGAAAAATTGTAAGAACGTATGGATGTTTTTTACGTGAATACCTCAATAGATATCTGTATGTAATTTGGTACGATATAGATTATAGTCTGGATTAACACAAATACTACATTTTAACCGCGTACCATGCGAGTGAAGCCGTAGATTCCAGCTAGTCTTTGATATTTTTATAATTCATTAATCAAGATTAAAGTCATTTACATTTCAAACGATATGTTTTTATACACATATAACTAAACGGTGATGCTATGATGCAGTTCTCTGAACAAGACTTGCACTAATCCTCTCGTTTATAAATGTCGAAATGTCATATATGATATAATTTTTGGTTTTAGACGTGAAAAGTTCAAGGTAACCACTAACCAGATGTGGTTGAATGATATTTACAATTGTTACAAGTCTGAAGACAGTGCAAATTTTAGAAACAAAAGCTTAATCATCTTCATCATCAGCATATGTTCCCACAGCAGGGACACGGGCCTCCTAAGAGGGTTCAGGACTTAAACTCATGTCGAACTTTTGATTCTTGAATATGCCGGTTTGCTCACCATGTTTTTCTCCATAATTTCAGATTGTGGTGATGTCAATAATATGCAGATAAATTAAAAAATCTATTTATTTCTTTCTTCTCGAACCCTCGACCGAAAAAGTTCTGGCAGAATCTAATTAGTTGAAAGAGCCAGGAAAAAATTCTTTTGAAAGAAATCATTACGACTAAAAACAAGGACCAGATGGTCTAATTACTTTTTCCTAAAAGAAAAGTTGTGACCAGTGTGTTTTATTATACTTTTTTATACATACAGATAATTTGCTGTTGCACCTAAATACATATAAGGTTGTGTGTCATGACACAATGTTGTTGATTATGACACGTGAGTCACAATAGTGACCGATAAAATTAGGATTTCGGTCAGGAGGACGTAATTTATGCGATAAATTCATCTCATTATGATAATTATGTGTGAGATCGTGTCATGGGAGCGTTAGTTTACATAGCATTAATTTAATTGTAGTCAATACGCCTACTATTGTAGTGATATTGCATAAAAAAATAACAACAAACAAGCTCTTTGTGGATATTTCCGTGTCACGAAACTTGCTTTTAATATTAAAAATTCAACCGTGGAAAAATATGATACTTAAAGACGTAGGCATTTATTTTAATTTTGTATTAATTGGACATTTAATCACTTCCTTTAAATAAATAAACACATTAATAGATACGCATAAATTCATTTGTTTCTAATTTTTTCATCGATGTTTTATATTTTGCTGGCTGCACGCCCCGGCTCCGGTTAGTCATTTATTGTTTGAAGAAATATAAACTATCCTATCTTTTAAGTTGGATCAAACTGCACATGTTGTGTAAATTTTATTAAAATCGGTTGAGTAGTTTAGATTAAGGTCCATTGTGAATAAACATCGTGACGTGATGTACGATACGATTCATAACATATAAAATTTATTCCGCGGCTTTTCTCGAATTATTCCTGTGAAAAACTATCTACGAATAAATTTTCTTTCATATTGAACTAAGGTACTTACTAATTGATACATGTCTATACATAGAAAATTCGCATGTCACAATGTGAGTTACCATACTCCGAAAAGTAAAATTTGGGTGCCGGTTATGTGCAGGTGTTAGGTTCGAGAATCGGCCAACATCTAATTTTCATACCCTTTAAATGATAAGAGAAAAGCAGAACAGCGTTTGCCGGGTCAGCTAGTTATACAATTAAAGTCAATCCCAGCAGTGTCAAGTTGTCAGGTGCGACCCGGAATTACAAACTAGTAAAATACTAATCTTAAACTGATTTTTTCTTTTTCTTGCGTCTGTATATCCTGCAAAATATTATATGGAATTCATTTTTAATCTTCGCGTGTGCCTTATTTAGTTCAGCTCTTATAATAAAAATATAGATATCGCGTGTAAGCATTTAAATTTATATGCACATAAAATAAATGTATTAATATTTGCAAATGGCGCCTATAATGACCAAAATGTATTAATATTTAGGATAAGGAAGCGTTATTATCATACACGTAAATCTTAAATGCGCAGTAAAAATTGTTTTGATAACATATCAAACTGTAAAAGGGTTCTTGGAATATTGTGCTTGGAATAAAGATGGAGACAACCGAGTATATGTTGGCACAGGTTAGTTTTTATCGCCGAGACGTAAAACTTGTTGGTGTAAAAACATTAAACGAACCGCGCAATATGCGTTATGTTTACAGTTTGTATATACCTAATTACGTTAATATACTATAATATACTACACTGGAATATACCAGAAATTAGCAGATGTGTGTGTGATCTGTAATAGTGACGCTAATATCATAACGTCCATCAGTTTTAAGTTTGTGTTTAGAGTTATTCTGTGTACTTACTGAAACAATTATTATGCTTCCTGATTATTATTGATTTCTTGTCTATTTCTGCTCAAAACAGTATAAGGTCTATATGTACCTATCCGTTAACGATGCAGGTGATATAATTAATATAATACTTACATTGTTGTTGCTTGATGCATTTTTATCTAGTGAATCGGAAAAGATCAATATTTAAAATCATCACAGAACTGTTCCGATATCTAAATGAGTTGTTCAAATCTCTGGAAAATCACAGGATTTACTGTAGCTTACAGTACATAATTTCACATAAATTCTAACAATAAAAACGAAGGCTTAAAAAGTTACTTTATAAATATGTAAAATAGGTATAAGGAAGTTTTTATACCAGGAAAATCACAAAAAGCCTGAACGGGGGAGATTTGAAGAATTATGAGTCATACAGATACATGAAGATTTTGCATAAATCTTGTTCGTTCCGATTGATTCAACAGAATTAATTCATGTATAAGTATAGAGCTACATATATTTAAATATTTTTGTATATGCATTAAGATATTCTTAACTATAAGGAATATTTTTGTCACTTGAATGTTTTGTTGTAAAGATTTACTTTATTTATATAGCCCTTAAGACGAAAATAACATCACAAGTATATAAAATGGAAACCTCTTTTTCTCTCTTATTTCTGGCTGAAGATGAGATGAGAGTGTGAAAGTAAATGTAATTTCTCTCTCTTGTTGAAGTAGTAAGTACACATTACAAAGAGATAAGAGGTTGTAGAAAACTGGCAATTATAGGTATTACATAAAAAACAGTCTTACCCTGGACTCTCACATACGTGCCATATTTGTACAATCGCTTTAGTTTGGAGAATCATTTTCAAATATCCTCCTTCATTCGTGTGTTTCATACGCGTGCGAATGTGACCGGCATTACACGTAATCAAGGCTCTGAAAAGAGTGAACACCCAATAACATATTAAAATAACAATTTTCAATAACATTAACCGGTTGGTATCCGTGCGTGGAACCCAGCGGTTGAAGACCTCTATTACAGTCCAACCACCTGATCTCTGCAAATCTTAATATTCTTTACGATTCGGATGCGTATTTTTTGCATCACTGCTGAGCATATGAATACACTGCAAGGGCAAAAGATGGTTTTAGTGATAATTAATGAATTCTTATCTTGAAGCTTTGTTCTTTAATGGCTATCCATAAATTTATGTCCGTATTTCAGGGGCGGTGGAGAGGAGATTTGTTAAATTATATTATAGTATAATATTATCTGTGCCATGACTTACCGAAAGAAAAAAGTTATATAGGTAACTCATTCCACTTTCACTTTTCAGCGTAGTTATTAGCTTAGCGTAACGTTTGGGTCAGCAGAAGTTCATTCATTCATAAGGTTATTTGAAACTTATGTAATGACATTGGACCAGTTGCACGTATAAATAACACATAGAGAGAAGAAAACAAGTTTAGAGCTACATTATGTTTCCAAATGTATAAGTACATAATAAGTTATCAGAATTTTGAGCCTTGAATATCACCCTATTACTAAGAATTAAATCTAGTCGACCAAATTAAACCTAATCAATCAAACAAGAAGGGTGTCTATGTCAGAAAATAACTAGTTTTCTATTAATAGTTATCCAGGTTTCCCGTTGAGCCTGAGTTGGTTGAGCATACATACATACAAACATACATAGGGACAAACGCGGGAATTGACTTTGCATTATACTATCTAGTGATAAACATAATACCTGTAGGTATAAGTAGAAAAAGTTGAACTAAATCTAACCACAACATCGCATATAAAATTCTACTATAATTTTTTTTTAAATAACTAATAGACATTGAGAATAGATATGTGTACATGTCCAATATTGTGTGATTTGTTTGTAAATGAATGTATAACAATGGAATGAACATCCGGATCAGATATGGTAATGCTTCACCCGCTGTATACCTTTTGCTCATCCATGCTATGCTTACCCTACAATATACTGTAGTCTATAGACATACTATAGTCTATAGTAGGTGTATAATAAAAATACTCGATAGCAATACAATGTATCAATTCTATCTTTTATTTCACTCCTTCCCGTTTTGTTTATTAGAAAAGAAACCTGCATCTTTCTCTATAGTTAATAGTTATATATTTATACTCATGGAGTTTAGAGAGGAAAACTTAGGTAAGACAACGCCGAATTACTAGCACAGATAACATAATACTTTACTAGTAGTATTAGCTACTTATGTACGCTAATATTATAATCTACACTAATATTATAAAGAGGAAGATTTGTATTTTTGTTTGTTTGTTTGTAATGGATAATCTCAAAAACTACTGGACCAATTTCAAAAATTCTTTCACCATTAGAAAGCTGCAACTTCACTCAGTGCTATAGGTTATATACATGTACCACGAAGCCAGGGTGAACAGCTAGTATCTAATAAGTATATATATTAATTTGCATGTATTTTGTAATGTTTACAAATAAAAAACTAATCCAATTTTAAGAAACCGACATGAATTTGCATTCCTTCCGTGTTATAAAAATTTATCAATACTAAGCTGGCTATTGAAGTGTAACGAGTTTTCAAGAGTTACGGCCTGTTGTCTCATAATACTTTTATTCGCCCAATAAATATTGCAACACTATATATTTTTAGCTTTTTTTCATAAGGCAACTAGTTTAATCATCTTTTTTTTGGTTCAAAAAAACTAACATAAATTACGTTATAATAGAGCTGAGATGGTAAAGTCATCGAGATTTTTCTTATAAGATTGATGCCTTCGATTCGGTTCTTCAGTTTCTTAGGTTGTTTTTAAACTAGGTGTAAATTTACATCCCGCGTACTTATAAGTTACAGCATTGGAAAAATATGTTGGTACTTCCGGAGCATTGTAAGGTACAGATCACACATTTTAGTAGGTCGATTATAATAAAACTTACGTATTGGTATACCTGTATCTAGATAAAATTTATCTGTGGGACGCACCTTGTTTTCTAAACTATACATAACATATAAAAAATGAGTATCAACGTCATTGAAATAATTAAATGTCCATAAATAATGTATCAAAATCAGGTATCTCTAATAATATATGCCGCATCGCACTCTGGCTTCACGTGTATCTAGCCTAATATTTATAAAACAAAACACGTACACATCATTACTTCGTGGAAATTCGTTTTTTTCTTATAGAATTAGAATACAGATCATCGTATGATGAGTCAGAATACTCATAAAGGTAAAAGGGCTGATAGTGTTTTGCTTTGGTAAAAAAAATATATTGAATGGTAAGCTTTAAAAACGGATTTAAATGCGACTTATTTATAATTAGCTTTACCTGCGTACGCGCAGTCAAAGGAAAAAAAGGCACAGTCCAAGGTTTCCCGCATAGTTCACGATCCCGTGGAATTTCTGGTATAGAAGCTATCCTGTGTCCCTTCTCGGGTCTTAAACTCTTTGTAGCAAATTTCATCGGTTAAGTAGTATAGGCGTGAAAAATAGACAGACAGACAATCAGGGAGACAGATAGAGTCACTTATATATACGCATATTATAATCGACCTATTTAGAATTATTTACATTATTTACATTATAAATTTTTCTTTTTTAAAGTTTTTGCCTGTTTGTTTGTTTATTATATCTGCATATTCCGTTTGTTCTGGGTAATATTCAGAAAGGCTGAAATTCTAATTTTTACCACAATATGGTATAGAAGTTTCTAGAGTAACATACCTAAACTCTACAGATGTCGTAATTATATATTTATCTGATGATATATAAATTGAACGAGGAGGTAAGGTAAATTGTGGTTCAAAATGATGCACAAACATAACTTAATCAGCTTGTTTTATTTAAATTCGAAGTGAAAATTTATAGCTGTGCTAATTTTCTTTATACATTTTATTATAGGGAGAAAGTTAAAACGGCAGTAGAAATTAGAATATTTGTTTCATATTTGAATGAAATTTTTGCAATAATTATTGATCCATTTGCATACGAATTTCTTAAATTTATTAAGATTTTCTATAATTTAGATTATAAATGATATAGATTTTATGCAATATTGGCACGTCGAAACGAAAAATTTTTAAACGAAACTGTAACGATGAAACTATAAAAAAGTATATCACAAGGAAATATAATTATTTTACATTTGTGTAATCGAGAATTAACTTGAAATAAACACTGCAAATTTTTTGATATCCATTTCTACTTATTTAAGTAAGTTATTCTTCAATTACACAATCCAGGTGCACCATCGACACGTATTAGATGAAATCACGGTGAAATAAATTTAAAATTGTATGAGATTGAACTATTAACAAATTGTGCAATAACAAAATACCAACTAGACCTACATTATTTATCACTGGACATTGGCAGAATGCGTCTCTGTTGAGATCGAAAAGCCCAAAGATAAGAAGAAAAACAACTTGTGCAAATAAATATGCACCTGAAACAAATCTTTTTTTTGACCATTTACATATAAATACACCATAAAAAAACCAAACGAAATAAATTTATTAATTTCATAATCAATTACGCCTAATGGACTGATATGACACATCAATTGTTTTTTAATGTTTGTTTTTTATAGCACTTGTCACATTATGTATAAAAAACGTCAAACCAACAATACTATTAATTTATTATGATTTAATGATTGAAAAATCGATCATTAATTATCAGAATAAATATTTATACAACTCGTTTGTTATATTTTATCAGGTCTTTAAAATATTAATCTATAACAGGTTTGCATGGAACATACATCAATGTAATATTAAGGTATCAATACAATGTCATAGACTAGAGAAGCTTGTTCTAGAAAGTTATAGTAAACATGTGATAATTAATTTTGGATTAGGATTTCATTGAGAGATAAGATAATCACCGAGATTATTATGTCCGTTATTTTAAACCTATTATTATTATCGTTAATAGTTATTAATTTACGTGATAAAAATGTGAACAAAGACATTGAAAAATCCTCAAAAGGCGTTTAAATGTCACTGGGACAAAATTAACGGAGCTTGTCATTTAAAAATGGAGGCAAAAATGACAAAACAATATGTCGTATTTTTTGTATCTATAACTGTTAAATAAATTGTTTAAATATGTCACCAATGTCTATTCGACGACACATAAAGGTTTAGTGATTATCGTGTTTTTATACAGATTTATTATTTTATAGATGCGATCGTTAAGAGAATGATAGGAAAACATTAATCATTACCAAATTAGTATGTGGTCGATGATTATTTAAATAACCAGCTATTTAAATTAAGTCGGCAAAGTATAACTCTCAATACATATATTATATGTTGACATATTTGTACAATTTTGCATGCTTCATTTTTATTTCTTAGTGTTGGCACGGATAACATAATACTATGCTGTATTGGTATTTAATTGCTACAAATTTATTAAAGTAGTATGTATATTGAAATTTGAACTTCCTTACGGAACTGATACCATTTATAGTACAGGTAATGTTAACTTAATTTATCTGTATATTTTGTGCAAACCGGTTCCACTAATATCAATTTATTTTGACTCTAATTTATTAACTCTATAATGATACAATACCATTAAAGTGTCCAATAAATAAAACACATACAGCACATGATTTCTGATAGTAAAATACCTATTATAGAAATTGAAATTAGTTTAGTTACATATTCAGATGCTTTTAAATTTGAAAAATTGTCGTCTCAATTCCCCTCTTATTAGACTTAGAATAATTCACTGAACGATTTCGAGGAAAACCCGTTTAACTTATGTTTATGTCAGTCTAAGTCAGATTTTATTTAGTATGTCGGTTTGTTGGCGCAATTGTCGAGACATTTGGTATTATAAAATTAATTCGTCGATAATAATTTCTTCATTATCTACCGGTGTCGACATTGCGTTTTATTGATAACATATCTTCGGATGGAATATCGAGTAAAGCAAATATATCATAATTAAACATACAACTTTTGTGATTATTTAGTTGTATGCTATTCCAGTCTCAAGTCCATTAGTTTCAGAATTAAATATAGCCATATATTAGCGATTCCATTTTTCAATATTATTGTTGTGACAATTGTGCACGTCATGCGTTTATATTTCAAACAATGCATTTCGATAGAGCGCATGCGTGCAGAGACGACGTGACGCGCGCACGGCGGGTGTACGTAGGCCTGACAGGCGATTGGCGACAGCTGACAGGGTTCAGTTCGCACTTGGCAGCTTTGGCACTGCCGCATCGGGCAGGGGCGAGCTCTCCCAACGGCCAGCACATTCATTCAATTCAGTGTGCCACTGCGCGCGAATCGGCGCTGGCTGTGCGTAAACATTCGAATTTTAAAAACATAGTCGAATGATATCGCTTTTTTCGTCGTGTAGTTGAAAAATATGATATAATTGTAATAACATAATTGAACAAGTGCAATATTGTGCTACGTTTTCGTTTTGATTTGTTGACACATTTTTGTACTTTTCGTACTTACTGAATTTTGTGAAATTGTCAGTGAAAATAAAGGTAAGATTAATATTTTCTTTACATGTTTTTATCATTAATAATCGATATAATATATGAATTCGCGTGTACACCATCCCTGTCCTAAAATTTTTGAAAAAGCAACAATTATATCGATTAATTTTCTGTTAATTTGAACATTCTGCCTGTAACAGAATAAAATGCATATTTAACATAATTATTCCAAAGGTGACTTCAGACTAATGAATATTTAGAAATGTTATAATTTATTTAAATTTACAAGAAATTTACTTTACTAAGTTACGTTACTTAGTAGGTAAATTTGAAATATAAAACAACATCGACGCTCTTTGGTAAATATTTAAAATTAGATTTATCAAAATAATAAAAATAAACAGATCAAAAAACGATACTGCATATATAAATGTTGTATTTATACAAGTATATATTATATTTAAGCTCGATATCCGCTAAATTTAAATAAAATCTATGATATTATGTTATCTGTGATAATACGAGTATCAAATGAAAGCAGTGCGAGCAATCTACGCAAATTGAAGTAATATTTCAATTTTATAATACACATTAAAATTTTACGTTTATCTACTAAATACGATCATTGTTATTTTAATACAAGCATAATCAATTGAGGAAATTGTGAACATGGTGATTGGAAACAACTCCCTAAACTTTATAATATTATTTGAATTTAGAGTCGAGCACAATTTGGGGGTCTTCTGACTTCGAGCGTGGTGTAAACAGATGCTTCCGTGGAAAGCGCACTACATCTCTAGGGTAGCAGAGGAGCGTCAAGCGCTTCTCTATTGCTGATAAAAAATATCTCCTTTTCCTACTTGCCAAAGTTTTTTTTATTGAATAATCGAAAAATTATTAGGTCATATGGTATTTTCTAAAACATCCTTTAATAACGATAAAAATAAATAGTGGAAGTGGTGGATATTTTGTTGGAAAATTTAAATTATTTAAAATTTTCACAATTTTTTAAATGTAATTTTCACGATAGTTATCGTATGTAAATAAACTCAATATATGAGTAGAAAAATTCGTATGTTATATTTTGCCATAGTAAATAGAGATTCCTTTTTCTTTTATAATAACATCGATTTGCTAGTTGTATGTTTGTAACACGATAATTAGATTAAATAAACTGAAGGCTTTAGGTCAAGTTATTTAATCTTAGTTTATTTTAGTATAAATTATTCTCGTGTAATATTAATTGAAGTGTAATTAATTATAATTGGTAGTTTACTATTTACAATTTTTAATGTTTATTAATAATTATAATAATCAGATTATGAGACGTAAGAGATTTTAATAAACACGCATACAATTAACATGTATTAAAGTTTATGTATTGTTCCAATGGAATTTTACCTAGAAATTATACGATACATTGAATTTATGTTAATTTACGTACGACTCCGTAGGATATCGTCACTTTGCTATCATTCATTTAGTTTGTTGCTTGGTAGAGATGACTAATAAGTGATAAGTCCGCCTTCTGTTCTGTATCTTTGTTTTAAGTTGGCAGCACAATAAAGTGTTTGAATAAATATATAAATAAATATTTTTTAAATAATTATTGCACAGGGCACAGGGCACAGGGCTCGGTGCTATACATTTTGATTTTATTGTAGGAATAATAGTGTAAAATGAAGTCCCGTGTCCCCTAGTGGGATTTGGGGCAGATAATACAAACATCTGTTTTACTGATCGATTTTCTTTATGGACAGGACGGTGATCAACCTTTTGTGTCCTGTCAGACCGAAACATTTTTTTTGTGAGTTCCCCTACCTGGACTCGTACCCGGGACTCCTCGGTTTTACGCTCACGCGTTATGCACTCTTTCAAGGAGGCGGTTAAGTGGGAAAAAGAAATATTTATAAAATAATAGACTTTCGCTCGCGTAGTCAAAGGAAATTCACATAGGAATGAGATATTTAACTGCGATAAAAAAGCATTTATCAATCTCAACCTATCTAAAACTACAAAAATCGTATTTTGAAATCGATCTGTTGCGTCGCGACAGAAGGACAAACAAACATCCTATCGCATTTGTTAATAGTGAGGACAGTGAGGATTTTCTACCTACCTACCGAAATGATGTAACAGCTGTTGTGCATTCTTTTACCTCTGAAATAACAAGGGGAAGCTCTATAAATGTATGTAGGTAGGATAAATTAACTTATGGCTCTTGCAGCTGCGTTTAGGGCTGCCCAAGAATTTAATAATCAAAGAGGCTTTTAAAAAGATCGATAATATGTATGAAAAACCTTTTCATTTCTTCTTTCTTTGATATTAAGTTTCTTATTTATTCTTATTATCTCATAATTGTTATCTATTTTTTATGTTATTTTAAGTAACCAAAAAATAATAATAATAAAAAAAAATTCAAATGGATATTTGATTTTGAAAAAAATTTTGAAAGGTCAAGGTAATAGTAAAGAGCTGAAGCTGAAGAGTTCCTTTGTTTGCACACGCTATTCTTAAGAACTACTGGGCCGATTTTAAAATTCTTTCGCCGTTAGATAGAAGAATGTAGAAGGTAATTAATACATACATAGAAGACTATATATATCGACCACTGGCAAAGCTGGGGCGGACCTCATGTAAATTCTGCAAGGTTTATCTTGCTAAATTTTAAAGTAGAAAACTTACGATACGATTAAAAAATTTCTCACATGTCATTATTGATGTACAACTTACGCATAGCAGATACGTTGGCGAACAGAGGGTCATTATAATTTAATTGGATCGGAGTGCTTGAAATAAATTATCATTGCATTCGTCCGTATAATTGTGTATTTGAAATGCCTGCTGAATATATTAAAAGAATGCATCAATATGCATAATAATGTACACGTCAATACGTGAACTATTTTCTACCGATTGAATTATTTAAAATTAATCAGTAAACCAAATAAGAATTATTAAGTTTACTGATTATTTTGTTAGTCGATAACTCGGTGGGTTTTCGATTGATTGGCAATTACTATATTTGTGTTTGTAGGAAACTAGACGCTCTGCCCAGATATCAAGATTCCTGCTTTATCCGAAGGGAGCATTTAATCGTGATAAATAGTATCCTATCACCTAAGTCAGCTCATACCCTGTCTATATACCAAATTTCATCAAAATCCGTTTGGTAGTTTCAGCATAATTGACGGATAAACATCCAAAACAAACTGTCATGTTTATAATATTGATGTGATTTTTGTCATTTGGTCTCATTTTAAATATTGAGCGGTATTTGCTCAATGCAATATTACAAAAACAATTTCTATAAGGTCATGAACGCACGGTACGCTGGCCGCTGAACTAGTTTAGTTCGTTGTAGTTTATTTTTAGGGTTCCGTAGCCGCAGGAAACGCGGCACCCACTCTGTTCGTTCTTCTGTCTGTTTGTCCGTCCGCAACTGGGTTGAATCTCATGAAAGGTTATAGCTTGAAATTGTTAGATGATGTATTTCTGTTGCCGCTATAAGGACAAATAAAAAAAAAATCGACCTAACAGAAACGTTACGATGGGTGATCAATTTCTTTATTGCCCTTTGGGGTTTTTTTTTTACATTTAAACAAGCTCAAGTTTATTTACGCGGAACCCTTAGTGCCGCGAGTTCGACTCGCCGACTGAATTCTTTTTTTTTAGCGTCTTGCATACGACTGGTTTTCATTGCATGCAAGAAGGTTTTATTGCACTTTTATAAAATTATTTATGTATCGTTTATTCTGCCGCATTAAAATTTAAGTTTAATGGTTTTTTAAATATGTATTTATTTATTTATTCATTCTTGATACATCTTTGACTTACAGTACAAAATATACCAACACGTTACAAAGACTACAATTAGTTCATTCTATGGCTAAAAATACCATACAATTAGCGATAGATGCAATATTAATAGTTTTAAAGAGTTCCACTTCAGATGTAAGATGTAACAATATCCTACTAATATTATAAATGCGAAAGTTTGTGAGGATTGATGTAT
>NC_052108.1:6049735-6069092 GCF_012273895.1 Zerene cesonia
GTGTATTGTATATGTCTAGAATCTATAAGAATAATTGTATTGTTTGTTTCCCAAAGATAAATAAATAAATAAAATAAATAAATGTATGTGTACGGTAACACAGGTATCCCCTATACTACGTGATAAGGACTAACGCGGGTGAAACCGCGGGGCGCAGTTAGTATTTAATATAAGTTTGATATATCGAATTTAGTTTTATGGTATGAGTGCATGATGGATATCAGATATAAAACTGAGCAGTCCAGGCGGCTCATCTTCATAGCAGGCTCTTCGCGTAGTACCTACTAATTCTCTTTTAAAATTTATTGTATACTAGCTGTGCCCCGCGGTTTCACCCGCGCAAGTCCGTATCCTGTAGGAATATCGGGATAAAAAGTTGCCTATATGTTAGTCCAGTTGTCCAGCTGTCTGCGTACCAAATTTCATTGCACTCGGTTCAGTAGTTTTTGCGTGAAAGAGCAACAAACGCACACAAATCCTTACAAACTTTTGCATTTATAATATTAGTAGGATACTTGTATGACTTGACTATTCTATCATACACCGTTAATATCATTGAAATCAGTTTGAGAAATATGATTCAGCGTTTTTTATTATTTTTCATACAACAATAACCAGGTATACCTATTTGCAACTCGAGAGCGATCGAACTTTTATAAAAACGTGTTTTTTTAAATGGAGTTTCAACACACGGATGTAGATTGATTCCATAAACATTTAATGTATACATACTGTTCATGTTCCATACTTTTTTGTTAATACGTATTGTTAAAATAAATAAATATAGCCATTCAGGAATGATTTATTTTATTAGGTGTTGTAATGAACACTTTTTAATATGTTAAATGTATTTTATTGTCCTCGCTGCATAATGTCTGAGTTTTAATAGGATCTCTTTTACTGTCCATGATTGATTTATTGATTCTTAGGTGTTATTCGTATCTGGTTTAAAAAAACTGCCTTTTTGTTTTGTTTTATTGTTTTTATACGTACATTTTGTTTCCATTATAATTTATTTGTGGACGCAAAATACAAGTAACAAGTTAAGAAATGTTGATTGTTGTTGTTGTTGCATTTAATCCAAGTCAGCTCATACCCTGTCTGTACACCAAATTTCATTAAATTCCGTTCCGCAGTTTCAGCGTGATTGACGGACAAACAAACAAACTTTCACGTCCTATTCACTAATATCATAAATGCGAAAGTTTGTGAGGATGTGTGTATGTTTGTTACTCTTTCACGCAAAACCAACTAAACCGATTGCAATGAAATTTGGTAGATAACTGGACAGCTGGAATAATACGAAGGCAACTTTTTATCCCGATATACCTACGGGATACAGACTTACGCGGGTGAAACTGCGGCACGCAGCTAGTTTATAATATTAGTGTGATATATCGAATTTAGTTTTATGGTACCTATATAAACACCCATATAAATATATCGTGACAAACGACGATGTAGAAAATACTTTATGCGATTGAAAGAAATAATACCGTCGTTAAGTTTAACCGTTAAGGTTAGTTAAAAGTTAATAGTTCAGAAACACGATTCAGGAAGGAATTTTTTCGCTTGTTTTTATATTGCGAATACATATTGCCAACTCCAACCATTGTCTTTGTTGTATTTTATTTAAAAATGTATTCGCAATACATGTATGGAAAGCAAACATATTATGTTATTTGATATATATAGTTATAAATAAATAAATATGTTATAAGATGTTGGAATGAAAAATGATATTAACATTATTTATTAGTGTTAGATTGTAACTAGCTGTTGCCCGCTGCTTCGCCCGCGTCTGGCAATAATTTTTCAACATACAATCTTTCGTCCCCTATTTTGTCCCCTTGGTGGTGGAATTTATCATCAATCCTGTCATATATCGGAGGAGTTATATTATTACATCCTCAGGTGCACTTGTTTGGACTATGCGTTGATAGATCGGACAGTTCGATGTTCCCGTTAAAGACTATAACAAATATTTTGTAAGACACGATATATAGATGGAGATTCTACAATACTCTATGTCGGACCTCAATTTTTCATGCTCTACTTGCTACAAAAATACTTTTTAACAAATCCTTGTACAAAATATAGTTATATATCTTATACCTTTAAACGAGCAATTCTTGTATATATATATATATATATATATATATATATATATATATAATTGGAATCTCGGAATCGGCTCCAACGATTTTCATGAAATTAAGTATATAGGGGGTTTCGGGGGCGATAAATCGATCTAGCTAGGAATTTTTTTTAGAAAATGTCATATTCGTGTTTTATTCGTGTTTTTTTTTCCTGACATCTATTGGTGAATAATAATACTACTTTGCTTCTTAGATAGCTGGACCACTGAAATAACACATAGGCACTTTTTATACCGATATTCCTACGGGATACGGACTTACGCGGTTTCAACCGCGGGTCACAGCTAGTATTCCAGTTATTAGCAGAATAAGCGAACAGCCATCAAGCTGTTAAAAAGAAAGTTCTTTCGAGTCCCATTTCATTCAGTTTACCAATGCTTTGAAACGTGTGTTTTAATGTTTTTTTACCGCGAGTTTTTTATAATAAATGTTAATAATTCATGTCATTAACGATGTAATCTGCATATTAACTCGCACGAAAATTAGTTGCTATATAAAAATATTGCGGACCATATAAAATAATTTTCCATTTAATATTTTCCATAGCAATAATTTGTTAAAATATCGAAGTCAATGTAAGGGAGATAACGTTATTCGTTGACCTATTTTTTATATATATTTGCGTATTTATGCTCAAACACGTGAATCGTGTCTTATCAATTCACGGAAATATGATTGACAGTAAGTTTTATTATGTGCCATTTAATTAAACTGACCTAATGAACAGGACAACGATACATTTTCGTCAACAAATCGGACGCATGTGAAGGAAAAATAAACAAAAATATTTATTAGAATTGTAACGTGTGATTGTACTCAAGAATTATTTAAATTATAGTTAATAGAACCGGCCATATGCAAGAATCGATTGTATGAATTTATTTTTAATAAAAAAGTAATCGGTGTACCTAGTACTGTTTTTTAGGAAATTGCATAGTCTCCCCGTGACCACGCTCGCTGTAAAGTGTTCGTAACGTCGGGTTAATAATGTAATGAATAAATCGCGTTTAAAATCCGTTGAAAGTTTTTAATTTCTAAATGGCATTGACTTTTTTCGATTACAATGTTGTAACATGAGACATATAGACTTTCAACAATTTTAATAAAAATATAAACAAATAAATGACGATCAGGTGATAATAACAATTTAAAATAAAAACCAATATTTATGTTTTTAAGTTTTTTAATATCGAATTAAATAAAGAGTTTTATAGTAGGTAAACCTCTCATATCCTACTATTCATGCGAAGCCGCGGCCGGAAAGCTAAAGCATAAATATTTTCGTATATCACAGCAAAGAATTATTCGTGTGATGTAATTGGAAGACAGCTGCATTTAATTACAGAAATAAAGATAAGATTGCGCGTTTTAAATACAGTTTCGACACATAATTGGGTTATCGACGGACCATTTTGCTAAAAACACTAAGATAAATGTTTATACATTTAGAACATCAGCTTTGAAAAACCTTCGTTATCCCTTTCGAGTCTTAATTTCAAATAAATCGATAAATCGATTCTGTTAAGTCATGAAAGCGTAAGACAGCCTATCAAGTTCGCTCAATAAAGCTTTGATGCCATAGAAGGTATGTAATACCCGGTGTTTCGTATAAACACAACTTATTTCCATGTTATGTAGGAACATGTTTTATTTCTTTGGTGATTACGGCTAGCAAACCGGTGAAAAACTCCAACTAATTGTAACGATCCATGTACCGTGATGAGACATCTCTGAAAATATACACCAGAGACAATCGTGTCAAACAAATGATTCTATATAAACATCTGTTATTTCCACAGCGTGGGCCAAGTGTCAATTGCATTGTAAACGAATGATCGGCGCATGCGCGATCGGCAAGTGCATTAGAGCAGAAATTTAGCGCGTCGTACGTCGATGGTACATGCGCAGCCGCATAGAAAGTTCATTGCCTCTGGCGTAGCGGTCAAGGCCCCGTTCATCTAAACTTTAGATTACCTTGCAGTTAATGTTTTATCCATCACCTGTTTAAACAATACTGATGTTATGCAACAATAATGTCTTGAGAGTAGAAGTTATTTTTTGTTGGTCATAATTGAAAATATTTGTATACGAAACCCGACATATTTCGGGTGGGATGGATAATATATAATACAAACTAGCTGCGCTTTGCGGTTTCACCCGTGTACCTATATGTGTTTTTCATTTTAATGCCAATGTTTCCGTGGCAAAAATCGAAACAAAAGAGAACCTGAACCACATAATATAACATCAGATATCTGCCAGTAAAAGTTTCGCCCAGCCGTTCTAGAGATTAGCCGGAACAAACAGAGAAAAACGTAAATGTTAATGCGCCGTGTACATAATCCATATGCATTAAGTTAAAAAAAGCGGATAGTTTAATATAACATACCAAACACTTTTATTTACCGATAAGATTTAGAAGTTTGCATCGGAATTAAAAATATGCGACCTTATTATATAATTATTATTAATTTTAAATGTAGAAATGAATAGTATTTTTAAATAAGAATTTTCTTGGAAGCATTTTCCCCAATCTTAATCATGAGCGACACGTGGAGATGATATCTGGCAAGAAACGTGAATGTTTGAAAAGTAAACCGAGCACGTGTGTGATACAACATTGTAAACAGCTGATTTATATACTTTCACGATACGCGTGTAAAATGTCACACGGATATCAATATTTATATTCGTCGAATACAAATTTATAGCGCCAAATTGTAACACACCCTTGGTCCGGTTTCTATGGCGCCTCCACAATAATATAGCATTTTTTTTTATATTTTATCTATCCAGTGTGCAAATTAGCTTGAAAACATAGTTTGAAAGAAGGTATTTCTTTTATTTAACCAGTTCGAGCCGCTTGATTAAATGTTTTGAAGTGATTAAAAATGATTTAATTATTGGACACATTTTTTATGTTTTATTTTCCTTGATAAGGAATTTTATGATTGTAGGTGAGTATATGATACAGGTTAATACAATTTTTCTTGCGGTCCGCCCCGGCTTCGTCTGTGGTACATAATATATAGCTTGTATGTACCACGCACTTAGGGATAGAGAATATAGGGAACACTCAGACTCTTACTTATAATCATAAATGTGAGAATATATTTTTCGATAGAGATTCTCTAAGAGGATTGAGTCGAAAAATCGTCTAGAAGTTGGAATAATAGGAGAAAGCGACCTAATACCCTTTGCTACGATTTATAAGTAAAATAAAAGTAATTTAATTTTTTATATCTTATTTATATTGATAACATGCATATAAAGGTAAATATAAAAGCGTATTAAGATTGTGTTAACCAGTAAAAACATTTTATGGTAACAGAACAAGCTTCCTCGTATAAAACCTGAAATATGTATTGTGTTTTACTTATTTGTACAATGTTTATAAATAAAGAATTGGCATTTCGATGAAAGATAACAACACTGGTTCAGAGTTAAGTTCTAGTATGTTTCTTTAATACGGGGATTTTTGTAATGACCCAAGACAAATTCTGGTCTTGTTTGAAATATTTAATAACGTATGTTTAATTAAGAAAATAGGCGTTAATATGACACTGTTAAAAACAAATTTACGTGAAATGAAATATTTTAAACACTACCTTCTATTTTAATTCATATATATAGCTTCTATTAATAAAGGAACATAATTATTAATGTTGAATCAATATAAATTCACTAAAAAAATAAAGATGTTACGTTTTTCTATTCGAATTTTAAAATTCCGCAAAAGAAATATAAAGATAATATCACCTTTTAACATGAGGAAATATTAAGCCCGCAATTAAACTATTTCCTTTTGGTAGGCTTTACTTGTTTATTATGCTGAATATTTATCATGTAACAGGTTTTCGTCCTAATCAATCTCAAACTAATTATTTATTTTAGTTGAGAGCAAAGATGATTCCGCGTACTTTAGGCTTCCGTGAATTGATTTCATTTGTGAAATTAATTACTGAAATAATACTTTGAAGAAATAGAAATGCACACATAGGCACACAGACACAAATATACATACACACACAAACATCCAGGAATATTAAGTAATTGTTAGGTTTTCTTTTTATAAATTTATATTTAATTAATAATCTCTCTTGGAAAATATGGTGAAATCCTTTTAACCGGTTTCCCGTTAACCGGTGAAGCTGTTGGATTACAAATAAATAAATAAATAAAATGAAATAAAAATTCAATAGAATCTTTTATGAACTGTATAAACTTGTCACTTGTCTTTATTTTAAAATAATTTTATGGATGTAGTATCCATTGCATTTAAATTGTAATAATGTATTGAACCGAATTCCCATCAGCAATAATGTTATATCGAACGCATTTTATCTACTAATGCCGTGTTGAAATTCACTCGCTATTACAAGGCTGAAAGTTTCACATTTTCACGTAACTGTTGTACTGACATTTCACGTCACTGGGTGCGTATGTTGTGTTTGTGAATGGGTTTTAATATGGTTTGCCCTTGTATTTAAGCAATATGAAACCTTTAAGTATAAAAACTGTTTTGTTTTGTTGGCAATAAAGGCGTGAGAAGCTTGTGGGTATTGGGAATCTAAAAAAAGGTGTTCATAATTACAATTAAAAATAATTATTGTTATAAAGTGGCTGTTGTAAGAAACTGTATATACAGCATTTATTGAATAACATTACTTATCCAATAAATAAACACAGTCATAAAATAATATTCAAAATAAACACGACCTTCTAATAAAAGCGTATATATCAAGTTACCAAACATTAGAATGGTCCTTAATTATTCGGAGTGGCTCTCAAATAGTTTACATATCGTTAACGAATAGCTGAGTAGATATTTGCAATTGCTATTTGCTAGTGAACATTACCAAATAAAGTTTGAGCAATGTTGTTACGTAATAACGCAATCGGGTTGTAGGCTCATTCAGCTATGATAAGAATCCAATGCGATTTTGTTTAATTGAGTGTGCACGTACAATCTCAAATTGTAATCTGGCTGCTCAATATAACCGTTAGATATATAAGAGTCATACTGAGCCTTGTAAGTTGTTCGCCTTAAATAAAATACAGGACTTAACAACGGGATATATCCAGCTATCTTATCTGTATATTTTATTGTAAATCCTTTATTTAGTACGTGATTTTATACGTGTATCTTCATCAGTTTTGATGGAAATTTATAAGTGACTTTAAAAATATGTTTACAGTCAGAAATTTTAAATGCCCTGAAAATGATGAATACGTATATATATTATTAATATTCTAGGAATATATTTGTTTTATTATATAAGGAACACACTAAATTGGTTGGTTCTCCTGATGTTAAGTGATAACCGGAACATTTGCAGTAGTGCCCCTACAAATGCGATGGAGAACGGGAAGGGTGAGGAAAAGAACACTGGTCTCTGGCTTCCCCAATCTCTCGATCGATATTATGTTCACAAGTTCACTTGAATTCACAGAAATTTAATTAAGTGTTGAACTTAAGTTTAAATAACTTCCTGAATCGATATTTTACCGACCTTATTATCAATTTGGCGGATTAAATACGTTATCGATTGAATATATACGACCGAGGAAAAATCGTAAAGTTTTTGGTAAATTTTGACAAGTGACGACATTCACTTTACCTCCGTTTCATTACCGTGAAAATGTCAATAATGATACGACCGTGACACTTTAATAGTATGATACGATCATTACACGATATTTGCCTTGTAATCAAAAAGCCGAGTAAATTATCTTGATCCTTCGAGGAATCTTTTGTTATATACTTGGGCCAGCGACTTCGACTGATGGCTATGATCTTACTTTGTATCATAAGTAGGCGGACGTGGAAGGAATTAATGCGTTTAATAAGCTAATGACATTATAATTTATATAGATTTTCCATGTAGCGACTGGGCTAAAATATGTTTATTTTTGACGATTGATTTTTGAGTAGCCTACGTCAGGTGTAAAACAAATTGATGATAGTGTTATGGAGGAATTTATTTAAATTCTGCGATGGGTTTTGCCGTATTATTTTAAATTGGCAATCAAAGTGCTCTGAGCTGTCTCCAATTATACTGATTGTTATTTTTATCGTTTCTCAGGAACGAAGTTTGGATATAAAATGATTGAAATCTTCATTTTTTTTATTAAGTCTGAGGAAATAATTTTAACACTTTCCTTACTTTTTAGATCTTTCTATTTATTCGCTTATAAATGGTTGTAATGTTGTTTTAAATGCAACTTGTTTTTTAAAGTTCCGTACCTAAGGCATAAAACGGGATCCTTTTACTATCCCTTCGCTGTCTGTCTGTCTATCACCACCAACCGTGCAAATTTGATAGTTGATATTTGGTGATTGTGACACAGATGGTTCATTTCTGTTGCCGCTTTAACAATAAATTAATTAAAAATCGAAGTTAAGGAGTGGTTAATACAAAGTTGATAAAAGTAATAGTATAAATCGTTGCCATTTTTTTATAAGCCCTTTTTGCTTATTTTCTGTGTCGAAAGTCCGACTCGCAATTGTCCGATTTTTAAAGTTTTAAAGTTCCGCTGGCGTAATTATGTAAATCAGGCTGTCAACTGTATTGAACTAATAAATCATACTCGCATATATTCTTTAATTTTTAAGGTCATTTTTTATGAATTTCTTTTTCGTATTTAAACCAATTATTATTTCACTAAAATTGTGTTGCGAACAACACAAAGAACAATGGCAAGCTCCCATACAACATTTTACCTGTGATCGATTTGAAGCGTCTATCTATCAAAAAATATGAAAAATATAGAGGTTCTATTACTCAAACAAAATCTTTAAGAATTTTTGTGATTGGAGGTCACAAAAAAAAGATATCAACATTTTTATATTTCGAGGTTAGGTTTTAAAAATCAACAAGATGGAGTTATGCAAGTGTCTAAGATAAATAATTTTTTGAAATTATCTACACTAATATTATAAAGAGGAAAGATTTTATGTTTTGTTTAGATTGAATAGGTTCCGAAAAACTGGACCATCCAACCAATTTGAATCATCATTACATATGATAATGATCCCCGATAAACATAGGCCATCCACTACGAGATGGAGGCATTTTCATGTACCTATTTACACACTTGCTTTGATAAAAAGGAATAATATGCTTAATAAAAGAATTGTATATATTTTTAACCATTTATTTATCTTCTCTGACAACTATATTATCCAAAAAGTCTGCTGGAGCTGATATATCTAGTCCAACCTAGGTACCATACAAGTGTCATCACGTATGCATAACAACCTACAGTACGCTGACCAACTCAATAATTACAGCAGTATTCCACTATTGCTGATCTGCCAGAAATATTGTTATCTATTAAAATATAAACATAGTAAACATTCCTTGGCCTGTGCCGTGATTTTATTTTACCTCTTATTAAAATAGTTTCATCACTTCCTCGTAAATTATAATCAGAGGAATCAATGTTTTCACTGCATACTTCAATCTTATATCCAATATATATAGTATGAGCGAGCGTATTTGATACGTTCCCAAGGCGAATAAAATTAAGTCTTCTAATATAGAAAAGGCCATAACATTATTTCGGTCAGAACTAAAGATAATTCAATAAAAACTGCGAGAAAAGTTGTTACTTATATTTTCCAGTATTTTAAATCCCTCTAATGTCAACTGTCAAGTCAACGTACGATCGGATATAATAATATTATCATTCAGTGTTGCTATGACATTATTTTATAATTACTTCTGATACAACTAATTAAATTATAATTATTTTAATTAAATAATTCATTAAATCACTCTTTTAACATAAAAAAACATCATTTAAATATATATGTTTTTACTTCAGATATTGGTTTAAAAAGTATTTTACTAACTTAATGTGATTTTTTAAGGGTAAATCCAGTAATGACTAAAAAAACCAAATAATCGAGTACCGGAAATGAATGCATTCAATAAACAGTTTCTTATTTTATATAATTTTACGTCGGCTTTAACACTTCAAAACAAAACCGTATAAAAAACAAACTAATTGTATTGGTAAGTTTTTCATAGTTTCAGTCACATACATTTCAGTCACGTTTCTAGACGCTACTTAAACACTTCAGGTATAATCTTGCCATTGTTCTTTATTTAATAAATGAGAAATTATTTTATAACACAAAATGAATGACAAAGTATAAAATAAACATTGATTCATGTTAAACAACCGTTGAAAATTTCCTTAATATATTCCACAGAATATTATCTTACGTGTTAATCTAAATCACTAACATTTTATCCTGGTTCAATTTCTTTTGCCTAATGTTATTATAATATCGGTGACCATATAAAATCGGAAACCGTATTAAAAATCTGGATTTTTTATTATAATTTGTTTTTTAAGTATTTTTATAAAATCATTTCCAATCCGATCATTGTGCAATAAGTATGTAAGAATTCATGCATCTGTTATGACGTTTGTATCATTACCATATTTATTTATTAATACGTGGCGCAAAGATGTTGTGCCTATTCTTTTTTCGAAACTTTCGGTTGACTAATGGTTTTTCAGTTAAATTAATAATTAGAAAATCTAAAAACAAAGCTAAACCTAGTAGTCCTCGAAGGAACACATTTCCTTAATCATAGCATAGTATTATGTTATCTGTGATCGTAGTAACTTATTTAATAATCTGTGGCCTTAATTCTGGCACCCATTCGTGATAAAAATAATTACACTATAATATGATGGATGATGACCAAGTTCATTCGTCTAGGGATGACGTAAATACAAAATACTTATGTAGGTATATAAATGTTTTAGTAGGAATTACATTTTAATCAAATTATTATTTAGCGTAGCTATGTTCAGAAATTTCTTGTTCACTTACGTATTGTAGTAATTCGCCCCTGGCTTCACCCGTGGCACAAATATAGCCTATGTCGGTAAGTTGCGGTATGGATAAGCCTATGACGATAAATATTGCGGATTTATAATGGTGATTTTTTTTAAGTCGGTCCAGTGGTTTTTGTTTGAAAACATTACAAACATACTTACATACAAACCGTTCCTCTATAAAATATTAGTATAGACGAGCTAAATGCCCGTGGCTTCAACTGGAGAGTTTCAATAAAAATAGCTTTAATGTATGGATATAAACCTTTCTTCCCGACTTTCTGCAGGTATTTTTTCCAAAATCAATGAAATTTTTTTTGGGTTCCATGATACTGTTTTTAAACCACCATAAATTATTATTCTTTAATATATTCCATGAACAGACACAGTTTTTCCTCTGGTTTATTATATGTATAGAAGTATAGATGTTACAGCAGGATTAAAAACCATATCCATTTATAATAAAAAATTATGAACGTTATCCAAATCTTTCTTGTGATACATATATACAGGATGCACAATTTTTAATCCATTCAGAGTTCTTGAATTAAATGAAAACATTAAAAACGTCATTAAATGAAAAATTATAATACTAGATTCGATGCGAAAACATCTGTCATGACTAATACCAGAATTAATTTAGTGGCCGCATATCTTAGAAAGCTATATTTATTATAAGTTATAAGTATTACATAATGGTGGTCATCCATAAACCATTCTCAGTATCTCAAGGCCGTTCATTAGTTTGAAATCAAGTTTTGCCAAAGCGTTCTTGGCCGTGTTTCCTCAGTGGTATGTGAAAGTGGTATTCGAGAAAGATCCATGGTTGTGGGAGTGACCGATGTACTTAGACCGTTGCATAGTGGCACGATGTATGGCAAGGTGGGTTCGTAATTCTACATGTAGGCACAATAGTAGCCAGATTAGAGACCACAGATAACATAATATATACTAGCATAACGTTCGTATTTGCAATTTGCTGCCGATTTCGGTTTATGTGTGCGTGTCTTATACACATCGTACGCCAAATTTGAACTCAATTGCCTTATGAGTTCATATGCCCAAATATATAATAATTTATTGGCAAAGCAACAAAAAATATAAGTCGAAATAAATTCGTTATTTGGCTGCACTCGTTAAAACTTAAATACTTCAGGGTTTTGAATGATTGATGAATTAAATATGAATTATGGATTAAAATAGATATAAATACATATAAGGAAAAACATCATCATGCATCATCATGTTATTTACAAATAAACAAATTATCTAAAGCCTCGTTCATGGTTAACATTTGCTGAGCAACAGCTGACCAACAATGTTGCTGAAAACATTATTTATGTTGACGTTTATTATGTTGGTGCGATCAGTACGCAAAGGTACCAGTTATAATATAGTTCACAGCAACTCTTCAACATTTACTTAGCTGCTTAATTCAACGGTGCCACGACCCTAGGCGGACCTTGTTTCCGATACCACTAGTCTCTAGCGCCTTAGCCCCTTGGTGTCCCGTCATCTACTTGAAGGATATCCATATCTTTCGGACGTCTCGCCAACATTGGCCAGGCTGTTAATGTAAACCCTCTTCGCAACATGTATTTCAACTTAAACGTTTGCCGTGTGTACGGGGCTTTAGCAATTTGATGTTGATTTGTTTTTTTTGCTTTCTTTATTATTTTAATACCGACTGATATTTATTTCTGAACACAATGTGTGTACGTGTAAACTCAACGAATAAAAAATGGTTGCCTGTAAAGTCGGTTTTACGGGCGAAGATTTTACGTGACAACGTCTTTTTCTCGGTAGAATATTTATTGATATGAATATTATTAAATTGCACAATAGGAACAAGGAATTGAATGAAAATAAGAATTGCACAAATTTTAACTATAGAAAATATATTTTGTTTACTAAAAAGACAGAGACAGAGACACAAGCACGCGCCGATTCAATGCGCCTAATTATCTAGTGTTGCGCGCGCGGCGGACCGATATAGTTCGGTGGCTCATCGTAACGTTACCGGGCGTTACACTTTTTCATGAGTGACTCCGAGCCGCAACCTAATTTAAGACGTTGTCACGTCAAAATTATACAACGGATGGATGATGTTTTTCATAATAAGAAAATGTGTTTTGTCAAAACAAAAGGTTAGGTACATTACTCCGTAGATGTATTTCATATGTAAAGTTTATGACAAAAACGCACTAGTTAATATTCTATTACTAAGGCTTCATATGCATTTATTCCATTTGCATTTCAATGCTGAATTTTAAACAATAGTTGGAAAGAATGCAATGCGTAGGACAATGGCTGCGTAAAACATTTATGGTTTCACTTACCCGTGTAGAAATACTTGACTTTTTACTCAAGAGTGGGTAATTAATATATCCATAAAACACGCGCTTAGTTTCTAGACGTTTCTTTACATTGTTTGTGGAAATTCTTGGCCTGATTTTCTGAAATTTTATACTTTTCGTTATAAATATGTTAGTAGTTACAAATAGTAATACTTGTACAGTATTACGTTATTTGTGGTAATGCTTCATTAAAATGGTATATATTTTGTACGTACATAATTGTTCAATATTTATTAGTTATTATTATTTATCATATAACAAGAAAATGTAAACATATGTAGTTATGTTAATCATAGCTCAGTAACCATTCAAAGCATTATCTATAATATATATAGCCTGAAATAATTAATAATATTATATATAATTTCCTGTTTAATTCGATAGACGTGACTAATTAAATGTAACTATGTCTAGTTCACGAAGTTTTAATGTAACTTTATCAAATATGGTAACATTTGTCTTGGTACAATTAATTTATATTGAGCATTATGTAATATGTACATATGACATGCAAAGGTGTTATATATTGGAAATTGGAATTTTGTATGTATTATTAAAAGTAAAGAAATACTTTATTTACTTAAAACTGTTATATGAAATTAATATTTTAACAAAAAAATTATGATTAATTACAAATGTATCATTCTTTTAAGAATGGCTAAAAAGTGCAACATCTTTCTTCTAAGCGAGTGCTAGTTGTCTATAATTTGAATGCTTTATGTATATACAGACAAGCTCGCTGCTTCGCCCGCGTGGTAAACGGTAAATTCGCATAGTTCCCGTTCCTGTGGGATTCCTTGGATAGAAACTATTCTTTGCCAATTCTCGGGTTTCAAATTATATCTGTATCAAATTTCATACAAATCGTTTCAATGGTTAAAGAAGAGATAGACAGTCGGAGTTACCTTCGCAGCTATAATGTTTGTAGGGATTTCTTATTTGTTCTTCGCGTGTGTGGTAAAAAATAAACAGCATACCTACATATATGAATATGTAATAGATATGTAACGCGATACAAGAGTAAAAGATATTCTGTATCCTTAATTACAGCAGTGACATAAAAAGAGAAGAGTAGCAGAATCACTAAAAATAATAAGGGTTTTTTCTACATAATTTTGCAGTCCAATTACTGTGTGGAAATTCCAGTGTTAATATGAATCATATAGCATACGTATAAGAGTAATTCAATATAAAATTATAACCGAAGGATATCCGTCTGGGACGTTTTTTTATTGCACACCAGTTCAGAAAGTTGTTTCTAATGAGAAAAGTCGACACTAACCCGCTGGACGCTGGTATTCCGATTCGGTAGAATTATTTTACAAATTCTTAAGTTACGTTTTTGTTACATCATAACTCATATGATTTTAATAATAGTATTCATTGAATGCGCTAAAAATTGTCTGGGAAGTCATTAAGTTTTTATAATGATCTATCATCTGAAAATGTTATAAGACAACTGGTTTCAAACTCAGGTATTACAATTTTGATTGACGACTTTTTGAATGATATTGCAACTGCAAAATATTATTATTATTTTTTCTAACGTTTCCGCTTATGCATAATACATGTGTTCTTTAATCGTACTAATATTATAAATGCAAAAGTTTGTAAGGATGTGTGTGTGTTTGTTTCTTTCACGCAAAAACTACTGAACTGATTGCAATGAAATTTGGTACGAAGACCGCTGGACAACTGGAATAACACAAAGGCAACTTTTTATCCCGATATTCTTACAGGATACGGACTTACGCGGGTGAAAGCGCGGGACGCAACAAGTTGTATCATAATAAGATAGCTTTTTGGCCGTGGGTAATTACCCTAACGCTTACTATGAGATCCAACTAAGTATAGCAACGTCAGTGACCTTTATGTATCAATTACTTGTCAAATGTCATTTGAAAAATACGATTTACCTACTTCAATATTCTATTTCCTTTCCAATAACCTTTATATTTAGCCTTTCTTTGGTATTAGGATTAAGGTCTAATCAATATTTATGCTAAAAACTCTCTTATCTCCTCGTAAGTATGTAGCTCAGAGATTTAGCAACAAATCGAAAAAATGTACGTTTATATTGTTTGTTAACTTGATCGTTAAAGTTCATTCACTTATTAAATTTTATGTAAAACCGCAAGTGGTTACTATTGTGTGTTATATGAAACGTTATTAGGTTTATTAGTGTAAATGTTTTGTCATTACGTTCACATTGGAACCTACAATATAACTTTTATTTCTATTCGTTCTCAGTGCTAAAAACATTTAATGCATCAAATAGAGAGAGAAAGAGCAAAAAATGAAATAAAACAATTTAAACACGATGAACCTTATTTATTTATTTTATTTATTTAGAATCCTTTATTGTACAAACTTAGAAAGAAACAACAAAAACACAGTAAACAGAAAAAAAGACATTGTTTGTACAAGAGGCCTTTGGAATTGGAACCTTAATACTTCATGTTTTATATATCTTTTCAGAAATCGCTACAGCAGTTTTTTACAAACGATACGTTACAAACATACAAAAATACGAAAGTTTCCTCTTTATGACATATGTCCTATATACCGTTATCTCGAAAAAGTATGCTATAGATATCGGGAATAATGTAATTTCGTCTTATGTTGAAGGAAATTTCAAAATTGGACTAGTAGTTTCGGAGCCTTTAGGGTACAAACAAACAAACAAAAAGCTTTTCCTCTTTATATTATTAGCATGCATAGATTAATTTTATTAATATCCTTTATTTATCTAACAAACCCAACTGGGTGTAAAATCAAAACTGTCAGATTTTATCATACTACAAAAATACTTTTTGTCGGACTGTCATAATGTAAAATAGATTGAGTTTCTATGAATATATTTCTGTTCCAATGTAATTAATTTGCGTGTTGAGGAAGCGATGTAGTTTTTATGATTGTGTTTAACCGACAAAAAGAAAAGCTTTGTATTTGAGGCTGGAGAAAGCAAGTACGACGGTGAAAGGCACTTTAGGTCATTGCCAAATGTACCTGCGCTGTTATTACTTATTATATCAGAGTCATTTATTTTGTCATTCTGGTATATTTCATCTGATTTACGCAAAAATACACCGAATTCGTCTAATTTGAATAATTTGATACGCTTATGCGTGGCTTTTGGAGTTCTAATATGGTAACCTTGGAGATTAAATTGTAAAATCTAGACACCAATTTGTTAATGCTATATTTTATCTGTATTTCTATATGAGGCTGTGACTTTGTCTCATACTTTATAGGAAGTTACTCGTAAGTTTTTTGGCGTATAAGATAATCAAATCGTTACGTTTTACATTTGTAAAAACATCATCACATTACAGCGAGGGTTCCATGAGGGTTCATGTACAGTATGTACAACAACTAAACAACAACTAAATAAAATAAAATAAAATAAATCCAGTAGTTCTTGTGCTTAACGTATGTCAAATAAACAAACTCTTTATACAATTAATATGATATTTTTTAAACATATTTTTTAATCTTCATTTCTTTTTCACCTAAAATACCTTTAAACCAGACTATCTGTTTCTCTTGTCCTTCGGATAGATACAGTACAATCTTTGAGTTGTTCTATAAATTACTAGATAAGTTTCAGAGGTCTTTATAAATCTGGTAAAAGTGGAAAGTGTAAATATAGTACGTAGTAAGCCCAGTGAAAGTAAACCGTTGAGAGAAACTAACCAATGTACAGAGATACTAAACTCTGTAAAAGTTATTGTTATTTTTAGTTTAGTTTATACATTTCTTATGATTCAGGTTCTTATAATCTTGATAGTACAGCAAATGTGAATAGGTACTTTCTATGTAAACATGCTAGATGCTTAGGACGTGTCACTTTCGATAAGATGATGCGGTGGCCAAATATTTTCAATTATCTGTAAATAAAAAAGAAATAAAAAAACAATTACCTACCCAGCACATTCTTTTATGTTTTAATTCCTTCCCCATTAGCGTAGTCTTTTGACAAATAATGCATTGAATGATTAAATAAAGTAATTAGATGGAATAAAAATAAGAAGATTACCGTTAGAAAATATGGTACGTTATATGTATAGTCATACTGAGACTACTGGCACAGAATAATAAGGTAGGTATCTACTATAATTGCAATACTAGCTGCGCCCCGCAGTTTCACCCGCGTAAATCTGTGTCCAGTTGGAATATCGGGATAAAAAGTTACCTATATTTTATTCCAATTGTAGAGCTATCAACGTACTAAATTTCATTGAAATCGGTTCAGTAGCTTTTTCGTGAAAGAGCAACAAACACACACACACATCCTTACAAACTTTCGCATTTATGATATTAAGTAGGATTACTTTAAAGGTAAATTTTATAATTTGCAATCGACTTAAAAAAGGAGGCTATCAATTCGGCTGTATTTCTTTGTATGTATTTGTTACCTCATAACTTTTGGTTGGGTGAACTGATTTTTATGATTCTTTTTTTATTTGAAAGCTAGTGCGTCCCACGTGGTCTCATTTTATTTGATCTAGTTCTGACAGTTTCAAGGTGATTTAGAAATAATTATTGTTTGCTTGCATCCCTACAGTTTTCGACACACAATGTTGCCATGTAGGATGTTGCGCTATTCGACAAACAATAACAAAGTTACAATTTTATTGAACATTCAAAGTTTATTCAAATATAAGAGTTGCTCATTAAGATCGAATTTTATGCCTAAAACAAAGAAGGGCAATGTATCTTTAATTAATTTGATTTCGTCTTAGACATGTATATAGCTATTCGATGTTTAATTTTAAATATATTTTGATATATCTAAATATCATTTAAAATTCATTCACCGAGTTTTACGATTATTAATGAATCAGCAATATTATACGGTTGCAAAATTACGACGGTGGTTCCTGATACGCACATAAAATGCTTAAAATTTAATAAATATGCAATTAATGTTTAGTAATATGAGTGCAATGTTCGCCATTGAACCGCGAAGCTGTATTTATACGCATTTTATTAATAAGGTCAGACTGCTGAATTGTATCGAACTAAATTGAACATACGCACTATTGTTATAAGGTCTTTTATCGTGTGTGACATTTCATTAATGAAATTAATTTTGCCACTCTAATATGCAAATAGGAAATGATAGCACTTCTGTAAGCTATCGGATCACAATCTATTCCTACATTGAATTTTTTTTTTTAATGTAAAGTTCTTCCTATAAGGATTTTGTCTCTAATTCACCACGCTTGTATGTGCAGTTGTAGGCTTATACTAACATCTATCACCTACAAAATAGTTCAACGACATAATGTTATGAAGAACGAACATCGTGCTTATTTAAGGCGCCTATAATTATCATTGATTTGTAAACTATATGTAAAAAAAAGATCGAGACAACCACCTTGAATATTTGACGCAACGAACCATATAATTACATAATCTTGTATCATTAATGTAATAATTATACAACAGCATAATATTTTCTCTAATAAATTACTTATTATGTGTATACGTTAATGATTCATAAGTGCAAAAAATATGTTCAGAAAATGTTCGTTCAAGTCCGTTAAGTTTAAGGTAATTAATGAAGCTATGATTTAAAAATAAAACATTTATCTAAAATATGTTGCTATTACTGATGTTTTTATTATGACATTAAGTTATAATCCGGACAGCAAATACGTCCTCTATGACCTGTTAAGTTTTATGACTAACCTAAAGAAATAGTGACCCAAAAAAAATTATGCCAATATCTTGTTTTAGTGCTAGAAAATTCCAATCAACATTTTATGGGATTGACTTCTCTACATTACACGCGAATATATAGTAAGGTCTATGATGTTGAGTTGAAACGTTAAAAAGAAGATGGCTTATTTTTTCCACATTATAAAATCTACAAGATTTTTGCAATTTATAGATGCAGAATTCATGTATTGGCCCCGCGGTTTCACCCGTGTAAGTCCTTATCCCGTAGGAATATCGGGATAAAAAGTTGCCTAT
>NC_052108.1:6070092-6071744 GCF_012273895.1 Zerene cesonia
CAATTTTCTTTTTTCTTTATTACAATATTTATGGCAAGACTAGGTATGTTATTCCAGTTGTCCAACTGTCTACGTACCTAATTTCATTGCAATTGTTTTAGTAGTTTTTGCGTGAAAGAGCAACTAACACACACACATCCTTACAAGCTTTCACATTTATAATATTAGTAGGATAGGATTATAATATTAGTGGGATTATAGTAGGAACTAGGATTTATTACATACATTATAGTTGAACGAAAAATAATGTGATAGTAAGGTTGTAAAATATATGATATAATAACTTCTTTTTAAATTTCCACACTTTTCATGTTATTTCACGAGATTTGTACAGTAGTACCCGTCAATTAATTCCTTCACATGAGTCAGTAATTTCAACAGCATGCTATAATTTTATTGTAATGATAGTCATTCGCTGGTCCTTTTCTTCGGAATAACATATGTACATGTCATTATTATCGATTGAGACATCACTTATGGGTTTACTACTTTTTAAATGTGATATTTTACTGAGAACTGTCAATTTTATGTTGTTATTGTTTACTGTACAAGTATCCAATAATTTATTTAAATTTCTTCATTTGAGTTCGTTCCATTGTTGTATAGGATACCGTGGTTGACAAGTTCTTTGTTTGGCGTTTTTTTATATTAATATTTTAACAAAAAGTTGTTTTAACGGATTGTTGTTTAAAATTTTTTGTTTAAAACTAACTAAATAAAAAGTCAGTGATATACTGCTTCCATTAATACGACGATCTAAGGTGAATGTTTACACAGTGAAAATATAAATATAATTGTATATTTTTTATTGTTTCAGCCGGATAAAAATGGATCTGGAGTTTAGAAATCTGACGTACACAGTGCACAGCCGTATCATGAGGGGTAAGAAAATATGTTATTTTAAACGTTTTAGGCTTAATTTTTTAATCTTGTTCTTAAATTCATTGGTAATTTTGACAATTGACTGTCATTTGACAATTGAAAAATGTAATTTTTAAATTGTTTTGTAATGTTTTATTGGATGAATAACTTATAAACAAACATTAATAAATGGGCCTCGAGTATTATACGATTTGTTAATATTCTGTGTAATGTGTTCAAAATAAGTTGTCCATTCGATAATTATTTAAATTAATTGATATTTTAAAAGCGCTTTTTTTAATAAATAATAGAAGGGAATTCTTAGGTTTGTGATACGTATACGTAATTTCAACAAGTTTTTCAAATTGTATATACCAGTACGCTACCTTGTTATATACTCATTTATGTGTAACGTATTTAATAAAGTAAATAAATATGTAAAAGTAGATACAAGTTTATTCATAACCTAAATTATTTGAATGAGAATCTCAGGTTCAACTACTGGTTCGATTTGAAAAACTATTTCTTCGCATATTATTATTTATTGTTACATTGTTATATGGGGGAAGGCTACAGATGCATATAACATAATTAAATTCGTCAAATCATGACGAAAACTTTTGTATTTTTGTAGGTCCTAACGTTTTCACGCAAAAACCACTGGATCGATATCAAAATTCTTTCAACATTAGAAAGCTACATCTTCTCTGAGTCACATAGGCTATACTTAGTCTGGCCATAAATACTGTTACACTTAATTATAAAAAAATATTACATTTGAATTTCGAATC
>NC_052108.1:6072744-6181033 GCF_012273895.1 Zerene cesonia
CGAAGTCGGGGCGAACAGCTAGTCTGATATAAAATCCAAAAGGCTAACCGAATTCTTTCAAATTGAAGAAGTAAAAGTATGCCGCGATTACGGTAAATACAATTTTCAAGTGTTATTTATTTTACGCAATTTGCACATCGATGTTGTTTTTTATTGTTTTTGGTCACGGCATCCATATTGTTCCCATTACCTACAAAGAGTACTTTTTTATTCGTATGTACGAGTAGTCATTTGCCCTGGCTGCGCTTGGGTTTACCCGGGACGTAAGATAGCCTTCATTATCTGAATAGTGCTGTTTGTGTTAGTGATAGCAATACTATTTATTAGAAGGTATTTCCGAAGGTATCCTCTACAGACATATATTCAGATTTATAGAGATCTAAATCTACACTAATAAAGAGAAAGAATTTGTATTTTTGTTTGTTTGTAATGGATAAACTCAAAAACTGCTGGACCGAATTCAGAAATTCTTTGCCCATTAAAAAGCTATAACTTCGCTGAGTGACATCGGCTATGTACCACGGGCGAAGCCGGAGCGGACAGCTAGTAATAAATATGTAAAAATTTAAGTAGATTTTCTATTTATTTATTTATTAGCGAATGTACATTGAACCAACATAGTATATAGTACTTAATAGAATCAATAGTTTTTATAATTAATTTTTAGGATGTATGTGGATGATAAGATAAACAGTAAACGTAATTAGTGATTGTTTCTGTACAATAATTATTTTTAACAAAAACTAAACTACTTTCAAATTATCTAGACCAAATAAAGAATACTCGAAATCGGTTCGCTCCGTCAAAAGTTCTGAGATAGCAAACCCAAATAAATTGCCGAATTGAGAATCTCATCATTTTTTTGAACTCGGTTAAAGAACCGTTATTTTGTATATAAATAAGTAAATGTTTTGTAATACTGATATGTGGCTAAAAAGCAAAGCATCCTATCTGATAGGAATGAAACAGCACAGTAACGTTGATTTAAAACATAGCATTTCTAAACTGCGACGATTATCAACCCACATTCAAATGACAAAGAATGCAAAAAGTATTAAATACTTTCTCGTGTGGTTTGCTACATTTGAAAGTGGACTTTTAATTTTAAAGCCAGACTACTTTAATGTAAATAAAAATACATACTGGAGTGAACTAAAAGTTTTAATATTCATTTAAGTTCATGGTCTTTCATAAAAGAATCTATTTTTTGAGTAATTATGCAATTAATATCGGTATATCTAAAAATAGAAGTCATAAATAACAAAAACCTTTCAAACTACCTATTCGTCACTACGATTTATATTTAAAGGCCATGATGCGTTCAACAGCCTATTTTTTGTCGATTAATTGTGTCTATTTCAAGCGTTATTAACAAAAAATACCCAGTTGGAAACAGAAACAATTTTAAGGCAACATGTTGTTTTTTTATAATTTGAAACTGGAAAACATGATTTGGGATTAGCGTTTAAATCTGTTAATAGGATGTCTATTATAAAACTGTTATTTCGTAATCTGGATAAAAAATGTAGTGTGTAATATTTATAAATACATTAAGAAGAGCGCCGTTTTTGGAATATTTCTTCAAAGTGAGTCAGACGAAATGAGTACATCATTTCGATAATTTGATTGGCAATTTTGAAAATACTTCGTAATATATAATGATCTGGTAGCAACCATGTTTATTTTTAAAAAAAAAGTCGTGGCGAACAAAAAACTATTGATCAGCTATTAAATGTTGCTCAAATTGAATGCGAAGCGAAAAGCAACTAAAAGAAGCAAAGCTTTTTGCTTCCAAGTCAATTGGTTAATATTATACAGTTGCATTAGGTATAGTGAGTTTTTTTATTCATCTCACATGTATTTCGACAACAGTACAAAATGAACAAATGAAAATGTAGGTTTAATTTTAATGAATTCAGTAAATATACTCAGACTATTATTTCTATGAAATGTTTACCTACAAACAGATAATACAATACCATACTAGTTCCTACTTTAATTATATTGAAATGCGTAAAAATCCACGTTTCTTTGAGATATACTATATATAGAAGAAAACTAGAGAGTACACGTGAGAAAATTGTTAAATCCGTTAGAACCTTTCTAACAAAAACCTAAACAAAAACATTACCCAACTGGTCGAGCCGTTCTCGGGTTTTTCGCTTAGCAACACATCTGACTACTCATTTTTATATATGTATATATAGATTGCAACTTGATGTTAATAAATATTGGCGATGTAATTTTAATGTAGTTATAAATTTCATTATTAATTTATGCAAACACAGCCGACGGTCATTCCTAGTGTAAACCGGTCCTTCACATGCGTTAATTAAACATATTTTGCCAATTTTCACATTTACCGGCATATTCAGGAGCGAATCGATACTTCCGCGAATCGGTATCCTTATTCAATAATGTCCGGGTTTTACTTCTCTTTAACAAATACTTATCAATAGCATGAGAAGTTATTAAATGATTAAAGTGAAAGGAACGCCAATAAGGTCTTGGCTTTTGTTGTCGGTACTCGTATATTAAATGACGTAGCTGACATAGCGAAGTGAGTCTCGGAAAGCGATGCAGCTAGGAGGGTCCCTTTGCTTATTAGCTGGGAGGCCCCGTACCCCCTAACCTTTCCTGTGTCTCATAAAAAAGCGCCGAGCTTTTCTTCTCAAAAAATGCGATTAAAGATAAGTGATTATAAAATTTGAATTTAAATTGTTCGGTGGCAACTTCTCCTTTGGCCCCCATAAATATTGATACAAGCCTTCTAAGACTCGCTTTGTCACCCTTCGCGTATTCTACCCTTAACGTTGTGAAACTGTTGAATGTCGATAATATATTAGATACTGGGTAGAAGAGAGACGACTGCGACACGTATATAAGTCGTCGATATACAAGAAATGTTTTCTAAGATGTAAGGCAGTAATAAAGGGAATATTAATAGTGTAACGTCTTTAATTTTTGACCCTACACTAGTCTTGTATTAAAAAACATAGTCGTTCGCTCATAGAAATGGTTTTTTTCTACAGACTTAAACGTATCTTTTGATTATTATTGTAATTGAGGTCTCACATGATAAGTTTTTATTCCCATAATTATTTATTATATAATTTTGTTGTTTTTATTAGTGCGAATCACATAAGTCGTAGTTGTGAACGATGTTATCTGTGATCTTATAGTTTAAAATTTATTACGTCGTTTTTTAATGTTTCGTGGTATTATTAGATTAGTTTAATGGTCAATAATTTCAACGTGTTGACAGTTGATACATTTAATTTTCTATGTTTTTAAATGTAAACATACATTATCATTTTGAAGATTCTTCATTCTTATGGTAAATTGGTTTTGTACTGGTTTGGTATGGATAATCTCCTATATAAATACCATAATTTTAAAATAAAATATTATATTTGATATGTTGAGAAGAGAAATCTTTATTATTAACGAAAAAAATGCCTCCAGCTTGTCAGATATATACTAAGTTTAAATGGAACACGGAAGGCATCAGCTCTCAAAAAAAAGGAATATCAAAATCGGTTTACCCAGGCAAAAGTTATGAGGTAACAAGCACAAAAAATACATTCGGATTGAGGACCTCCTTCTTCTTTGAAGTTGGGTAATAAAAAAAAATGGTCTTCATCTGTTATTTGTATTAGTCAGTATATCGATATCTTCCCTCCAGTATTTAGTATTTAATATTTATGAATAATGTAAAAAAATGTAATTGCATTAATAAAGATATATCAAAGAATAATTTTACCATATTATTATAGTTATCACGATTTCAAATTATTTATATAACTCCATTCGAGTTTATAACGTAGAAAATATAATATGGTTTATGAACGATAATGCAGTTTTAAACGCTGGCAGCAGGAAAAAGCAAAACATACCTATTGATTACATTATTTAACAATAAATCAAGAATAAATAACGCCCTTTTTATACGTTCATTGCATATTAAACCATTCTACATAACTAAATGACTAAGATATTAGCGTCTTGCATTTTTATGAGATGTATGAAACATAGCCCGCTCTCACGTTTTCCAGTCCATTTAATGCCCATTACCCATCCACTCCTTATCCCTTACAAATTTAAAAGCAATGCATTTGCAGAACTGCTGCCTCGGCAAATTTGCTTGGAGCCACCGGGCTTACCATCAGGCTAAGAGGAAATGCTGTTGATTATTATGGTTGAACGAATATTTTAAGTCTATAACAAAATATTTGAGATCCTTATTCATATTAAATTAGAATCGTCAACTTAAAATTATATATGATGAGAGTATTTACGAATGAGAATCTTTATAGTGGGATGTTTTAACCACCAATTTCAACAAAAAAGAACAACCTAATAAACCTAATCTATACTTAAATATATGTTTAATTTAAATTATCACGGCGTATGTTAATCCATGTTCAAAAACAGATTCATTTGAATTATTATCTTGTTAATTGATTTGAATCTGTTTCATTGATCAGCCGACTATAAAATCTGCGGTCTCAGAATTGCTTGACCGTAAATGATCCATCATGTAGTCAGCACAGAAGGTCATAGGTAAATGAGATTGAATCTTAGGTGATCTCGAAACTTCGCTTTTTCTTCGTTGTAATTGCTATTAGAAGAAGGTTAGATTTGGTTAGCTTAACGACCCCATAGATGTAAATATAGTTTCATTTGGATTCCAGACTTTCATAAACATTCTTGAATATGATCGAATCCCATAGATATAATTTCATATACCCATGCGAGCCCACAAAGGAATACGTATATTATTATGAGCAATTCAATTATTATAAATCAGTGTAATATTGTTTATTTATAACGGCTTAGTCGCATAATTTAAACTAACAGGAATCTTTTTATATTAAACACAATTTATTGAAGATTTATTACACGTAGTGATTATAAAATGCCATCGAATTCAATTAGTTGTGACATTTAATTCAAACATAAATGTAGTTTATTCAGGCACGTACAATCAAATGTACATAAATATATAATTAAATAGTATTTTTATACTTCGAGTTGGTTTTTAAACCGGATAAAATATTTATTCATGTGGGAATATTGTTCTATCATTTTTTTATTAATTACTCACTTCCGTAGATCCTACTGCCAGATTTCCATAAGGTAATATTAATAATTCCTAAAGATAACATAAATATTTGTGCTGATAAAATAATTTGATATCTCTGTTAGTTGTTGGAAAATTTTGTATATCATTATATTATCCTACTAATATTATAAACGCGAAAGTTTGTACGAATGGATGAATGAAGGGGTACATGTTTGTAAGTCTATCACGCGAAAACAGCTCATCGTATCTGTATGTAATTTGGTACAGAGATAGATCATAGTCTATATTATTACCCGGATACCAAATGCGTCACGCCGCGGGCTACAGCTAGTGTGCTATAAATTTAATTGTAATGTCTGAGATAATGTCTGGATCTTAGTCCTTTTTTTTTCGTTCGCTTTTGTTCCTAATTAAATCTTAATAAACCAACCGTTACTCGTATCATATTGCACACATTGCATTTGTAAATTCAATGTTTTATCAACGCCAACGGTACATCGACGAGTTTTAAACAAGTTCTAATCGGTTTTTATAGATGTGCTAATTCAAGTTTATCTCTCACTAATTTTATGTGCATTACGGGTAATTTAAGACCAGTTTTAGTAGCGAAATTTCGCAAGGCAATTATTAGGTAGGTGGATACATATTCATATGGCCTGCACTCCGGATGTGGCTCTTAATGATTGCCTATTTATGGAATTGACTCAACTATTATTCGTGTTTAAATAAATAGCTTGTAGAATATGCGATATTTTTTAATTGATCGTGCTGGCGCTGTTCGTCTCAGCTTCCAGGATAAAAGGTACATTGTTTTTTAATCTACTTTCTACTTGAACTTAGTATATATTTTCAATGGGATATCCATATTATTTTTCTGATTTTACAGGAGTATTTTTTCATTTAGAAATTAAATTAAATAATAGAATGTAATTTATACGCCATATATTCATTATAGTATTAAATCGCCTTCCGACGACGCTTCTCACAGCGACCATCATAGGTAATAACACTATATACGGTGACCATGGTCACGAGGGGAAGATGAGGAAGATCTTGATGGTCATACAAAAATTGTTTATGAACTACCTCCACCTAAGTCTCCTTTGATTTATTAAACTTATTTTTCTAAGTTTGTTGATATTATCATTCCAACAATGGCTATCTCAATCACACACAAAAAATACAGGTTACAAAAAATACAGGACACACACAAATAAAAGTCTAAAATAAATAAACAAATTAAATTATATTAATGAAGCATTTATTTATTCAATACTAGCGGTCCGCCCCGTCTTCGCCCGTGGTACATCTAGATCCAGATCCTGCTAAGATTATAAACGTGAAAGTTTTTAGGTATGGATGAATATATGGATGTTTGTAAGATGCTCTTTCACGCGAAAGCAGTTAGGTATAGTGTGTCGCGGACTTTTTTGCAGAAATGTAGCTTTCCAATGGTGAAAGAATTTTTAAAATCGGTCCAGTAGTTTTTGAGCCTATTCATTACAACCAAACAAACAAACAAACAAAGTTTTCCTCTTTATAAGATTAGTGTAGATAATATTAGTGTAGATATGATATTTTTCCTTGGGTTATGTGTTAAACGGAAAACTGTAAACGTTGGAGTGAATTATTTGTGATTAGATTGAGAGATTGATACAATGGCCGTTTTGTTTAATTAAACATTAATAAAATATTATCGATAATTAAATTATGTTTACTTAAAGTATGTAGGCGTACAGGCATGTTTTAGTAAACATTTTTTTTAAATAAGTTAGCGACGTCCCGATGAGGCTCTACTCCAGATTTATAAAATGGGCCAAATGACAACAATTTTTTATCAAACCCCAAAAGAATCACTTAGTATTATTATTTATATAGTGTATATGTGTATGTATATTTATTTTATATATGTATATGTTGTATGTAAATTTTTAGAATGTATTTTTTTATTTGTTATATTTGCTTTACTTTTTACCTTTAGTTGGTTGCCTGGTAGAGATCACTTATAAGTGATAAGGCCGCTTTCTGTGCTGTATCTCCTTTTTTTAGTATAAGTTTTGTTTTTGTTTTTTGTTGGCAGCACAATAAAGTGTTTAAATAAATAAATAAATAAATCACGACATGTTACCAAATATCGAATAACACAACCAAACAATACAGTTGAATTGAGAACCTCTTTTATTGGGAACGTCGGTTAAAAAAGGTCTTACAACAAACAAGAAAATCATCTTTTATTATACATCATCATCAATAACATGTGTGAGCTAAAATTTTCCTATAATTATCAGTCAATAATAATTGACTGTTTTATCAAGTGACCGCCAAACACGGTGATGATAATTAGAAATTATCGCAATTATAATTATTTGATTTTATTTGTGTTCACCTCAACCTTGATTTATTTTACATATAGTTTTATATTATCTGTTTTATTAGGTTATCTATGATATGCACGTATATTTAGTCATAGTATTAAAATGTATTATCTGAAAAGGTCTTTTTTCTCCACGATATGTTGAAGGACGTGGGATTTAATTCCGCCACGTGATTCAAAATTTTTATTCTTAATTTTTTTTATATTGTATGATTTTTAAATTTTTGCTTTAGTAATTTATAAATTGCAATTTCAAACATTTATGCTATAAAAATAAAAATTATAAATTTATATCTAATTAAAAATAAATTATGTGATTCTGCATCCTGCTTTAGTCGCTTGTAATTCACATACTAATTTCCTGCCCGTATAACAAACACCTAGTTGTGTTTGAATAACCCACCCGTCGATTTATTCCTAAGAAATTTTTGTGTACGTATTTTTTGTATATATGTTTTAGGTATATCAAATGCTTATAAATTCGTTAAATATTCGGGTGTAACCAATCCTTGATAAGTGTTTACAATATTTGTATTAAATCTGTCCGTTTAAAGTGGGTCAAATCTAGTAAGGAGTCGGTTACCTACATACAAATTTACAGTTGAAGCTAATAAAAGAGTGTTAACAACACAGTATTTGAGTTATATCAACAATCAATTTACACATTAACAGTAATCATAATTCGTTAAATCTAATTGAATTAATTTTACAATCGCTAATAATATAAACGTGAGTACATATTACATTTGTAGTATAAAATCAAAAAACATCAAACACAATACTTCGAATGTAACTAATGAAATAGAATATAGAAGGTTCATTTGTTTTTAATTGGAACGAAGTTACTTTTCGCGCGTTGAGAAAGGGGGCTAGACGGAAAAAATCTTACTAAAACGACACTTTTTGCTATAGTAAGCTATTGTAAGCTGTGCGGCGTGCGCATGTTTCTCTGTCTGTCTCTATCTCTCTTATAGAAACGAAAGGAACTTCGTTCTATCCGAGTGTCCCTTGACACATCTCAGCTTTTTTTATAGGAAACACTCAAAATCTTGGGATGTTTTGTATGCGAATGATCAAAGTATATACTCATTGGAATTTATTCTTGCAATAATATTCTGAGATAACACATAAAAGGCTCATTATTCGGCTGTCGCAATGAATTGCGATCTAAACTATATTACAATTTGTTCAACATTGCACAATGAACGTTGCAAATCATTTGTGATCGAATTTCCAGTCTATTTATCTGATGTAGATCCGTGCTCGATTAAAACTCATTCATGCGTTACCACTTACCGTAAAAATAAAAACTCTGTATTTTCGACATGCTCATAGAAAATAAGCTTAATGTGTTATGCTTACTAGCCTCATTCAAATTTATTTTGGTGATTTTTTAATTCGGTTCTATTGATTTGTAAATAAAAATTATTTAAATTTTGAATAAAATAGCATTAGAGTGTTAATGTTATACGTTATACTTTGAAACAAAAGGTATAAACAAATTGATACTAAAACTGTTAGGTAAGTATGGACCAACATAATAATTATAAATCGATAACGTCTAGACGAAACTGGCAGTGACCTAAATTTAGCGCAACACGTTCAAATATCAAGTGAACTTGCCCTTCTTATCGGCTTACTACACGTAAGCCGATATATCGCGGTTCGGCGACTAGTCAAACGTTTTTATGTTTGTTCATAGACTAGGTGACCCTACGAACTTTGCAACGCTATAGAAGCGTTTTTGATAAATATTTTCCTTTTTTTGGACTTCCCTTGGACTATTAGGAATGCATAAAAATTCAATACCAAAGCTATCTAAATCGGCCCCGCCATTTTCCAGTTTTCGCGAGTCTAACTAACAGCCATTTATTTAATATAAGCGTCAAAGGTCGGTTTCAAATTCATAGCTAGCCTTTGTTTTTTGTATTTTTTTTTTTTAGAAAGTTCATCAATTAATCATGTTATCGTAGCCGAAGGTCGGGTAAATCCATAATGCTTTATGGGTATATAAGATTGGAATAAAATTTAACCATAAGAATTATATACTTCCATTGAAATGTGTTCGTGGTTAGGGATAATGTACGCAACACGGATCACTTGGACTTGCACAGAGACAACACAGAGGACGATCGCAGATTATATAATTATGAAAACTAATATTTCACAGAACAAGGACAGGATTAGAGTTTATAGAACAATTTTAATTAGTACTTCGTTGCCTTTATTGCATATTTCAAGTATTTCTTTTTAAACTGTAGAAATGTAATGTTTATGTCCATGTCTCTGCCTACCTTGTTGTAAAAAATTCTAAAATGGGAAACAATATACAGAAACCTCATAAATATTGTAAATAAACCAATTAAAATAATTTGGAAGATGCACTGTATTGCATATTTGTATTATTACCTATAAGTTTGAGAGCATAAATATGGTACTTATTTCATAGCTACGGTGAGATTTTTGAATTGTTAAATTTTTAAATAAATGACTGTACTTACTATCTAATGTTTTAAAGTTTATTCCATCAATATTATAAAAGAGCGTATTTAAATCCCCGCTAAATATGAATGTATAATAATATATAGATCTAATTGTATACAGATTCACACAATGTGTATTGTGTTTATATCAAACACAAAATGGTTATTACTGTTTGATAATCTCGATGAATCATATTGTGGGCTATTGTGCAGATGAGCTAACGGAAAAGGCAGTTTATGTTTTATCTGTATTTGGGTTGACAGAACGCAGCTGTGTTCTGATTCACGTGTCTGTTGGATTATAGTAAACTGTTGAGCATATGTTTAGTCTAAATGTTTGATATTTTTAAATAACTGAATATTTATATAAATTGCCAGCTGCTCAGCTGATTCTGGGTTAAACTGGGATAGAATTTGTAGTTTACGCATAGTCGCAGGAACGATTTCTTCGCATGTTCCCGTTCTCGTGGGATTTCCGGGATAAAAACTATGTCAGTCTCTCTACATAGGGATATAGGGACAGGCAGAGAAAGCGACTTTGTTTTATACTGTTTCGTGATATGTATAGCTTCCTATAAAATAGATACATTTTTCTGTGAGTATGTAAAGTCTCATTTGTGGAAGTTATAGACGTGGAATGGCAGTTGCATGCGTTTATTTAAATACAAAATGACTAACTTGTTCGTGTTTATTAAAATGCATTATTAGGAAATAAATCGGTGAAGTGTGAGTTGGATTCCCGATACTAAGACTTCAGTAAATATTTGTAGGTAAAGAGCAGAAAAAAATTGTCATCCAACCAATTTATAACCGTGCCAACCGTTATTTAACATCGTTTTTTGTTATTCGTTGTTATAGCGGCAACAATGCAATCGCAAAAAAAAAATCAACTGTTTATCATGTCTCATCAGAGAGAGCTCGACTCCCATATACAGGACCCTATTACAAAAAATTTAGTGATTGTACTAGCATAGTATTAAGTTATTTGTCAGTGTCATTTTTCTCTTTAGGACTGTAGCAATAACCATTATTACTAGAGATATGTACATAGTCCCATACTGTAACAAACATGAACAATAAAAATAAATCTTAAATACATTGCGTAGATTGCAAAATATAAATAGGAAATTGTTTGAGGTGAATGTAGGAACAGAATTTGTGTATATAACCTCGAAAAGTGTAAATACATTTATTTTTAAAGAAAATTCTCACAAGTTTTTTATTGCATTAAAAACAAAATAAACCATTATCGTTATTGTTACATCATGTAAATAGCTACTATAATATTATATATACTTTTCATTGGTTGAGTTTTATGAAGCAATTTATACGTTGTAAACTAAATATATATAAAACAAATCCCTATTTCCCTTGGTCACGCCATCATGCGTGAAAGCTGGAACGATTTTAAGAATTCTTTCACTATTATAAAGCTTCAGCTTCAACATATATAGCCCATGTCACTACATAGGCTATATATATAGCACGGACGAAGTAGTACAATGGCACACGTAATAGCACACAGGCCTCCAATGAGGGTTCAGGCCATAATCCACCACGCTGGTCAAGTGCGGGTTGGCAGATGTCACATGTCGTCGAACTTTTATTCCTTGGACGTGCCGGTTTCCTCACGATGTTTTCCTTCACCGTTTAAGCAGTGGTGATGTTATCCACATGCGCAGATAAATTGATTTGAATCAATTATATACTTGATTGAAATTTATTTGACATGTACAAAATGTGAACACTGAAACGGAATTGACGTGTTTGTTTATTGCACAACTTTTGTTTCGATTAGGTATGACAGGGAGCAAGCCCGGCAGCCGGTAATTTGCATATTCCGTCATACGAAAAGGGTTAAAGTGTTATTGTATTATTGAATATAAAGAGTTTCATAACAAACAAAATTGTTTTGTGACAAGATTCCAAGAAATAATAATGTTAACCTTTGGTATTTTTTTCAATTAAATTAAATTAATTATTTTGTATTAAATAGTAATTTCCTGTAGTTATTTATAGTTCACAATATTATAAAATTTAATACATAAGTTATCCAAATAATTTTATAATAACGTAATTTTCAATGGTAGATTATTATAACTAACAAAACAAAATGTATGTTTGTGTTTATCAGATGACAAAAATTTTATGTCCATATTATGTACTGTTGTTATATGCATATTTAACATGATTATGCTTTATGTGCAAACAGATCTACATTTTTTAAATACCATTTTGGCATATCAAGCGGGCGTTATTTATTTATTTATTTATTCTTTCTTTCTATCTTTATTGCACACTTTCGCACTTACAAAATATAAAAAAAAGAAATAAAATTTAACAAAAACTAATATGCGAAGGGCGGCCTTATGGCTAAAAGCCATCTCTACCAGGCAACCGTTGCAGGCAGGCGTTAATTATATGGACTTTGATATGCAACCTATTTTAATGACTAAAGAAATAGTTATATTCAATTGTACTTTTCATTAAAGATTCTTGATGTGTTTAGTTCTCACAAAGGATCCCAATATATCGTAGCAATAAAAATAAAAGAAGATAATGTATCGGTCCTATTCCTTGTCCTTCCTTTTCCTTTATTTTGCTACCTCCATCAATCCTTCCTATATCCCTTATTCAGTAAAGTTGGCAATGCATTTGCAAAGTTAGTATATAAGTTTGTATATAGCTCTTTCAAATGTTTAAGTGGTGCTGGTCGCTAGTCATCAGGCGATTCACCAACCCCTTTGCTGACTGTCCCATATAAAAAATATTATTTTTTATGGCAGAGCAAGCAAATTGGTCGGCAAGGTGGGTCACGTGGGTAAGTGGTCACTGCCCACTTATTGCGCTAATGGTTTTACAAATGTTTTACTAGTTCAGTATATCTATAGCTTCAAAAAGTTCCGGATCGTGCGTAATGTACGACTCGTAACAATCTAGAAGAATCAGTCGAATACCGTAATACGATTTGTCACCTTGATAGTTTTCAATCTGAAATAGAATTTTGCAATCTAATATGTCCTTGAAGAGTTCTCAATATCTATAACTATCTCCTTACCGAACTAACTAACTATTAAGTGTTAATAAAATAAAAATCACAAGAACTGTTCGCGCTCACAACGCAGCGTTTCATTATACACTACCCGATCGTCCCGGCTTCGCCCACTTGTTTCGGAATAAATAAAACAAATATAATCTATGACACTCACAAAAAACGCTGGTATTTGTTGATAAAACTATTTATAAAATCGGTTCCGTAGATCCATAGATTATCCCCACCACCCGCTACAACCTAATAAACTCACACAAATTACCCCTAAATATTAATATAGATAGATTGACGCACGGAGCCTATATGTTATTAGCCTATATGTACAATAAACTTATGGTATAAGTATGTGATAATTAATTAGTAGGCAAATGTGTGAACCACGAATGGAATCAAAATTACTAACATATTAGAGGAAATTCTAATTTGCCGCGTAAATAAAAAACAAAAAGTAATAAATGGGCCCATTTAAATCATGTCAAATACTTTATTCTATTTTTAAAACAACATATAAATATGTTTTTCTGACAACAAGTGTCACATGTGTTAATTCGATTAGATTTAAATGTAAATTAATTAAAATAGCGATAATCTTAGCGATTCGGTTTATTTGTTTTGATACCAGTTTAATGATTGTTAAAAATATATTTAATTATAAGTCATAACGAGTTTAGATTTCATATATAGATAAAAAAGTACCAGATTCGACACGTTAATTTTGATTTTCAACCGACTTCAAAAAAATATGGTCATCAATTTGACTGTATTTTTTTTGGGTTACTTCAAAACTTACGAAAGGGGATGCTGATTTTGATGATTTTTTTTTATTTAAAAGAAAGTGTGGTGCTAGTGCTTCCCGTGTGGTCCTTCTTAAATTTCACCTAGTTCAAGCAATTTAATTAAATTAAAAGTTATTGTATTTAAAATATATATGTACTGTATTGTTTGGGAACTGATGTTTATACCCGGATACGCGTGGTTTAATATTTTTGTAGACCGTTTAAGCCAAAACTGGATTTAATACAATATGGTTTACGTAATTGACCATGACTAATTGATAGATTACAGCAATCAAGTTGAAACTATAGTCGTACGTCAGTAATTGCATATTGCTACTGCTATCTTGATTCCTTCTCATTTTTTAACATACCCATAGCAATAGAATTAATTTATAAACGTATATCGATTCGTATACAATAAGATTATATAATCGAATGCATTTTATTGGTAATTATAGTATTGGTTAAAACAATAAATCACCATAAACGATTATAAACACAAAATGTTTTAAATGTACGATTTAGTTTGAATTTCTGCATCAGTGGTTATACTTAATTAATCCTTTTATATTAATACCGTCTTAACAATTTAGAACCTTCCAGTAAGAAACGATTATCAACGGTTTTTGTTGATGTTTCATAAGAAAACTATAGTAATTTTAATTATTCTGTTGTGAATTCTTAAATCATTCGATTTATGGGAATTTAAACTTAATTTAGCACGTATTGTTTACGTCGATGTGTCGAAATTTTTTATAAATAAAGATTTATTATTATTTTACTTATTATTTACCGACGCAGACGTTCTCAAAAAGTAATAGAAGTTTCTCATTTTTAACTTCCGACTTAATAAGGTCGAAATCACTTACGTTTGTGTTGGGTCTGTTTGTGGAATTTTTGCTTTCGAAGGAGTCGATTTTGATGTAGTTTTCTTTGTATGAAAGTAAATTAGTTGGGAGGGTTCTTAGCTATATTTAATGAAAAAAGGTCAAAAAATTACATATATTTTTTGTGATGAAATTAAATGATTATCTAGTGTTTACAATTTCAAGACTTTAGTCTTGTATATGATACTAACGTACCTACGTACGTACGTATTATTTGTGTACATTGTAGTAATAATGGAATATCTTTTCAGGCACATCTCGTCAAGTTGTTAAAGGCGTAAATGGCAAATTTATGTCTGGGCAGCTGGTGGCCATCATGGGACCCTCTGGTGCCGGCAAAAGTTCCCTCCTTAACGCCATTTCTGGTTACAGGTAAGGAAAACTCTAATACACGTCCTTGCATATATTAAATACGTTGAACCAATATAAGTATGGTATACAATTCAACTTCAAGGTGTCTATCATAGGTGTCTATTGTATTGGTTGATAATAATGCATCAGGGATGTTACGAGTATTTTTTTAATAATAAGCTTTTGCAAAACTATAAGTACCATGTATCATAGTACACCATCGTGCGGGACACCCTGTATTTAGTACGGACGCGGACTAGTCTGTTTTGTACATTGACGTATTGCTGGTAGTCACAACTCACAAGCACTTTCGTATTAAGCACCGTCACAAATAACATAGTGTTGTTGTATATATATATATATATATATATACTACCCTATATATACTATACCGAATAAGAGACACGTTAAATGCATAGTATTCATAAATTGAAAATGTTATTTAGGCTAATATAATTACATGGTAACGAATTCCTATTTGAACGCTGTTATGTAGGTACGTAATATTCTGAAAACAAAAAGATTAAACATCACAGATACAAGGTTTGCAATCCCTTAAGACGGAAGTCATTCCGTGGGAACGAGACGCATTATATTTATACGCACGCAGGAGCGATAGAGATCAGATATGACAGATTAATGTACGAAACCCTTCGTAATCCGCAAGATATCAACGATATCAGCCTCGGAGCTGCTAGATTGCTGTTATCCGTTGGGCGAAGGGTTCTACTAAACATTTCCTACGGATTATACGAACAGAGTATGCATTCGTACTTGGTACTGTGAAAAAAAAATAATTTGCTTTTTAAGAGTCGAGTAATCTTTCCCCCGATAGCCGAAATTCTTTAACATTCCTTTCACGAATTAGTTATCGCTCTTAAAAGTAACATATATGAGTGTTAGGACAAGAAGATTTCACAAATGTTGTTTATAGTAGGTACTCGTGTCCTTTGTTTATAAGGTTTCATTACACAGCAAACACATAATCAGACCCTGCTTGGATTCACGCGTTTTTTTTACTATTTTTATCACGAATTATATAAAAACCACTGATTTTAACTTTTGTTTGTGAGCCAAGTTTTAAAAATACCCTCATTTTTTTTTATTATAGTCAAAATAACTCGTAACAAGTTTTATGTGAAGACTGAAATATTGGATTCGGCAATTGGTTCAAATTTATTTAATTTTTAAATCTCAATCTCTCACTAATCGTCATGACTATGACGCTATTTTCAATTCATATGGTTTGTAATTGCAATGATTTCAACCGTAATCTCATAATGATAGTGTTTTTATTGCTTTCGATTATTAAAGTTCTAGAAACGAGACATTCCAAACCATTAACGTGATAAATGTTCACTGTTTATTCTCAGATCAACAAATGGTTTACCAAAAATTATATAATTTGAGTAATTTAAGGTTAACTTTAATAATTTTTCGACAATTTTTATGGTTAAATACAGATTTGATTACGTTTTACCTGTTAAAATATTAAATTCCATTTATAAAATGTACCTACAGTCTTTTAATTCATTCGTATGGATATGAAAATTATCACCAAAAGATTTTTTGGTTTGAGTACGTTGAAATGCTTTATAAATTTAATGCGAAATGTTAAGCACTTTTAAAATATCATCAAATCATCTATTTATTTGAACGCTTAAGTTCTTACGCAAAACCGTATTAGAATTTTAAATTTAAACTTCTTTGTGTATTACTGCAAACATATGTCGGTAAATGAAAGTTTTGGCTAAAAGGGCTGAAACAAACCCATTCTAATTATCTAATCCGAATTTCATACCAATTAATTTATAATTCTCTCAACAGGTCAGCCGGTGTGACAGGCGAGCTCTTAGTGAACGGGGAACCGCGTGATGAACAGCTGTTTCAAAAATCATCATGTTACATAACACAGGAAGATTTATTGCAGCCGTTATTAACAGTGCGTGAGGCTATGGATGTCGCCGCGAGCCTTAAACTGCCCAAGGGCGCGAAGGCACCATCAGAAGAAATATTACAGGAGCTAGGCCTGTTAGAACATCAGCACACAAAAACCGATATGTTGTCTGGAGGACAAAAGAAGAGGTAAGTTCAAAAGAGGCAGTTATAATGTCTGCTGTATTTTTTCGGCTTTCTTATCTCAGAATCGATTCGGATGCTTCTTTTTTATTTGATTATTTGAAAGCTCTAGTTACCTCAGACATGATTCCATTTTAATTTAGTCTAGACATACTAGACTATCTACAAAGTTATCGCGACATTGGTTTGTAATGTCTACATTGATATTAAGAATAGATAGAATTTTATCGCTTCTAAACCGCGTTTTTCGCTACTCAGACTTAAAGAATAATTACTGTGAAAATGCTTTGGCACGCATTGAAATTTATTTTAGACTTTATATTTACGTCTCTCGCATCTATCAGGAGATTGATGGAAAAATAATTTTTATTACTGTATATTATAAAAAAGTCGCTTCCCGCTGTCTGTCTCTATGTATGCTTAGATCTTTGAAACTACACAACGTATATTTATGCGAGTTTTTTTAATAGATTAAGAAGAACGGTTTATATGTACATACAAAATATAATAGAGAAACACTTTACAAACATGCAAAGTCAGGGTGAATCGCTGTATAATTATGACACTGAATATGTGAAAAAGATGGCTGCTTTAATATTTTTAAACGTGCAAATTGTAAGCATTTTCTCGGAAGACGGACTTAATACGTTTTCTATAAGTCCTCGGCGGTATAATGATGACAAAATGGTTATAATGTGCACCAATGAATGCATCATGATTATAGGATTAGAATACTAAGCACTGAGTAAATTGATTTCGCTGAATCAGGTATTTCTACAAACTCGGTATTGTTTACAATTTTGCAGTGACCATTATAATACGATTCTTGTTTGTTCTATTGGGTAATTCGCTAATTATATATATATAATTTATGGCAATAATTATACAAATTGAACATGAAATAACACAAAGTATGTAAATATCAAATGTTGTATTTGAGTTAATAATAGCCTTCTAGAGGTCTTTGACGGTAAAGTTGGAATTACAATCGAAAGCAAAATGTTAATATGAGTTATAATGAGAGACAATTATAGAATTAAAAATGAGATAAGGAAATATCATATTCTTGTAATGCAGGTTTAAATCAGGTTCAGGCCCTTAATGCCATTAACGGGCCGAGTAACTTTCATTACTATAAATGAAATAAAACATATGCGATCAATTCTTTAATGGAATATAAATTTAATATACCTAAATCTTTTATGCTGTTTTAATTAAATTTCCTTTTATTAATTTTGAATAATTTCATGTAAGCAGGTAATCAAACATTTTTTTTTAGTTTCATCCGCTTTTATTCTAGCATAATAAATACACGTAGAAAAGGAATTGATCTGACATCATTGGATCAATATTATTAATTCGAGAACGGTACACAGATTGGGATAGTTGCCTACCACCATTAAAATATATCCCACACATTTAATTAAAATTAATCATGCCAAAGACAATTGTGTATACAAATTAGATAATAACATATATTATATGATAAAAATGAATATTAACAGAGTCCCATGAGTACTTTTATAATTAAAGTTATCGCTACTATCCATTAAGATATTTCCAATAATACAAAACATCATACACACGAAATCTTAACATTTGATTAAAACTATTAAAATATGCCAGGTTATCAATCGCCCTGGAGCTGGTGAACAACCCACCAGTATTCTTCCTTGACGAGCCAACCAGCGGACTGGACAACGTCACCACTATGCAATGTGTGAAGCTATTGAAGCAGCTGGCGAGGCAGGGAAGAACTGTGGTGTGCACCATCCACCAGCCAGCCGCGTCTCTGTTTGAGTTATTTGATCAGGTAAGTTGCTCCTCTTATGGTAACCTATCAACAGATCTTGGGAAGAAAATTACGAGTAAGAAACAAACAACTGGCGGTGACAAAAGCAAAGGCGTGTAGATCTGGCAGTATATAATAGGTTAGTCTCCTATAAGTAACATCAATGAAGAAGATGAAAATAACGTGGGGCCCACGGATGTATTTATATTTCACTGATAGTTTTTCTTCATAGACAAGCTTTTACTCAGTTTTCTGTGCCTTGCCAGACCGAGACAATCTTTTATGAGTACGTTTCCTGGTCCAGGGTCCTTCAGGGACCAGAAATCGAACTCAGGGCCCTTCGGTCGTACGCTTAGAACTTACGCGTTAAGCATTGTACCAAGGAAGCGGTGGACATATTGTACATTTCGACACTGAATATGTTATTCAAATTTATGCCGCTGGTAATGAAACATTATTCCGAAAACTATCATAAAATCAATCAAACAGCGCATGCTCGACCAAATAATCATTATGTACGCTTGGAAATTCATGTTGAAATCAAATATTAAAATCGAATAGATAAGATTGATTATACAGTTGCACAAAACAATAACTCAATCCATATTTTATTTGTACAATGTACCTGTAAGTATAGATACCCATTCTAAGATTTCGTATCGTTCGACTGTAGCAACTGATTGTTTGATTAATCGTGAAATTAACTAATAAGTGTAATTGTTTCTCATTTAAACAAGACAGCATGCAGTTCAACGTCTTTGACCCAATTGCAGATGCTACCAAGATCAAGTATTCAATAATAATATTTATCCAATTTGTATCAATTGTTTGCGACGAGATAGACAATGTTAGAATGATGCAATTAAAACTGACGGATGGTATTTTTTAAAGCACTACCTTTTACCCGTGGTTTCACCAAAGTAGTTCTCTAGCTCTGGATCTAATGAACTGATTTTGTAAGTTTTTTTCCAATAGATAGCGACATTATCTGTGTGTGTCGTAGGCTATATTTTTTATTACTAGGTCAACCCGGGGCGAGCAGCTAGTATTAGTATGTACATATTCACTAGTTTTTGCATGTGGCTACGCTCGCCTTCGAATTGTAAATCTACAACATTCTCGAATCCAAGACACAAATATTTCATTAAAATCAATCCAGCCGATAAGGATAAGTTCAGTGACAGACTCATGCACAATTATTAATAAAGTTACCACAACATATATGTTACAACAATAAATAATAATTCTTCTATGACTTCTATACGCATAGGTTGATGATATGTTTCATTATTAATCATTTTTCTCAACAAAATTTAACAAATCAAATTTTCAAAACTGGAAAAATTTAAATGTGAGATACCAGCTTTCAAATAAAAAAGAATCATCAAAATCGATTCACCTGTTCAAATGTTCTGAAGTAACCTAACCTAACTCTTCCTAATTTTGAAGAGTCTTGAAAACAATATATTTAAAAGTCTTTATTATTCGAAAATTCCAGAAGTGTGATTGAGTAAGTATGAAAACAATTATATTTTTGTTAACCATAATAACAAAAAATATCCTTTGTTTACATTACTCACATACAGAGTCATTGAACATCTTGTAGGTAAACAAATATTTAAATATACAAACTTATTAATATTATTTTGTCACTGGTCGGTAATAAATATTGTTTGAAATCGGTTGAAAAAAAAACTGTGTCAAGGTGACCAATTTAAATTTTTATCATAACCTTTCTTTTTGATTGTTTGAATATATGACATTGAAGATGTGGATTTTATTGTGATTAAATGCCCACACAATTGCATTAGTTCAAATCTGAATTTATAAATTTGCTAGCTGTTGCCCGCGACTTCGTCTGCGTGTTCTTTACAAAAATGAAGATTTACAGTTCATCCCCCGTATGTGATAGCGTGATAATATGTAGCCTATATTTTGACACGACCTATTAGTAATATTCATGCAAAATTGAAGTAAAATTTGAGTACTTTGTGGGTTTAGCCCGGACATACGTATAGACAAACAGACGAAAATTCTAAAAACTATATTTTTGGCTTCAATATTGATTGTAGATCACTCCCCAAGTATTCTTTAAAAAACATATTCAATGTACAGTTTTGCCTTTCCTACGATTTTATTATACGTATAGATCACAATATAATTTATTTGTTTTCTTTGTATGTATCACCGTAACATAATGATTATTTGTAATCTGACAAAAAATCGTTTATTCGTATGTATAATTTTACGCATTTTTTTGTATATTACAATCAATGTCATCAATGAGGATGATGTTATCAATGTGAAACCTAAAATATGAAATAGGCATTCGGTCTGGGTTAAGCTAGGTTCGTTTCAAAGTTACACAGATTTTAGAGCCTCGAGAAGTCTCGACTCCTCGTGACCTGCATCTGATCATCATCACCTGTTTGGGAAAAGTCAATTATCGGCATATTACGTAACTGTTCGCATTATAGTATACCCAAAGATGATGCTTGAAATTGTATACAAATGTGAGTCCGCAAGGATCACAATTATTTACTACTTTGCAATCTCGCGAATTAGATAATCTAACCGTTTTTAGAATCGTACGGCGACATATATTACATAAAACGAAGCACAATATATTATACAAGATATTATAGTAATAATCCATTATCTATTACATCGTTTTAAGACTGCCACAGATATCTGCATGAGATTATCTCTGTACATAAATCACATATGACCTCGTTATATTTTGTAATTATGTCGAAGAAAATTGCAGACGATTTTTCACTGTATCGGACTAATGTCATTTTAATGATATGTACATGAAGCATTTTCCGTTTTGCAATTTATAGAAAATTAGTTCCCACGATGTTACGTAGATTTTTGTTTACACTCATTTATGGAAATAGATTTGTTTTGATAGAATTTAACTATTTCGCACAAGTACAGATGTACTAGTAGTCTAGACGTACGGGAATATTTCTGTCCACATGCGCAAGCGCCCTTCACTATAGTGGCTCAACGAAACACAGTGGTGCTTTATTTGTAAGGAATCCGATATAACCTACGCCCCCTTTCTCCGCTATAAAAGAATGGTGAGATATTCTTCATATGTACACGTCTTCATCTGGAATGGAATTTCAGAACTGTTTAAATACATAAATTTAAGTACGATTTGGAATTCAGATAAATTGAGTTTCTACGAGTATCTCTACAAACCATATCATTACTATAACCAGGCTTTACAAATAAAATAAAAGCATAAGCTAAGACTAGTTATGTTAAATAAAGGTTTGGTATAATTTAGCAATATATTAACTACAAATATACAGAGTGTAATTTCGCTTTTGAGGAAGCGCACTCCATCTTGGCCCACATCACGCTAAATTAAGCGACAAAAAATCTAAACAGGAAGATTACAGAAAAGAAATGTAATCGCTCATATTGAATATGACAATATGTAGATAATTACTTGAATCACACTATCAATGTGTCGGTTACTTAATATAACATAACTTTCATTGTCATTCAGAAGTAAGAACGTTATCTAGGGTCACTGTCCGCAAATCAATGTATTGATTTATAAACTTTACAACATCTTGGAAAATCGTTAATTTTTCTTTACTTTTTTTGTTTTTAATTAATAGATTTTCATTGGTATTCAATGTTATAAATTAAGAAACAAAAACATAACAATTAGGACGGATTATTGACACTATATCAAGCTTAAACTAGCCTATGAATGGCTAAGCAAAGCTATTCCAAAGATGCGTATAGTATTTTATGTTACCTGTAGCTATGCTAAGCATTAACTTCGCCATGTTTTTGCGTATACTCAATAAAAATTGTATATCACGTTTGTTTATAAAATACTTGCAATATGTAATAAAGTTATTCTTTGATTATGCCAGTCGTTACAATACATATTATTATTATATTACACTGTCCTGTGCAGTATACCTATAATTATTCTCACATTTATAGCTTAAGAATAATATATTAGAAATCACGTCAACGCCTTCAAGTAATAATTTCATTCGAATTACCTCACAATTGTGCATTGATTTATAATATATTGTAATTATTATACCTACTTCTATTATAATAAAATTGCTTTGTTAAGTACTACGCACATACTATTTTAATATGTATAATGTATATGTGAATACGTTTCTCTTTAAGCTGTTATGAAGAAACGTTGACAAAATTGCCAAAGTAAATTTGGTACAAAATGATATTAATTATAGATCGGTTGAATACAGTCTGCGTTATATACAAGATCTTTCAGGAGAAGGGTCCTAAAAAAGGAAGTACTTAAAAAGTTTGCATCAAAACAATGAAAAACTTAAAGGCTATTTAACCTTCATGAAAGTTCACGTCAGAACGTATGTCGGGTCAGCCAGCTTAAGGCTAGGGCCGCACTATTAAATCGCCGCGAATTTTAACCGTAAAAGCTTATGAATACATGAAACCAAGAAAGCGGCCGCACTCATTTTATAACCGCGACTTCTAACGAAATGACCAGCTGGTAAGGAATTTGTTTACAAGACGGCATATAGTCATAGTCTTAGTTTTAACCATAGTATTATGTGACCGTAGTGTGTAGGTCTCCAATGGTTTTGCGGTTTAGTGGTTTACCGTTTTGCGGGAAAAAATCGTAATGCGGCCTTAGCCTTAATATGGTAATAGGTTATTATTGTTCATGGCATTGTTTTCCTATAAAACTTTTCATGTCTCGGAGAATTTAGTACAGAAACTTTAAGCAAAAGGAAACACGGCATGGCGCAGAAGCAGTTTACATTCTGTCATTGATCGATGCTAGTTTATTGCTCGGTTATGACATATCATTCATTCGTACTGGGTCTATTGGTTATTGTTGCAAACATTTTAATATAAGAGTATATTTTAAACCATTTAATATATGTGTATAGCTTTTACCATATTCGCCGAGGACTTCAAAAAGAAATATCTCTTTGCGTCTTAGTATATCAGCGAATGCAGCGATTAAAGATTCAAAAACCATCAGCTCTCGACTCGATAGGCGTGCTTGGGACGTTTACGTAATATCCTGTAATTACGATAAGTATTGATTACTAATTAATATGTGATTTATCGCGATGTTTCCACCATTGTTTCTCAGGTAGAAAGTAGAAATACAACTGTTATATACGTTATTGTTTACATTTGCAATGTAATTCACATACCTACGTAGGTACATAATTATAAGTATATAATGAAAGATTTATTTTCGGTTCTAAAAAACGTCTCACTAAAAAAGAAAGTATTTCTTACTTTCTTGCTTTCAATGCACATGCTATCTGAATTTTAGATGTTTTCCATATCTGTTTAGGCTTATCATCGAGAAAGCTTTTAATAGGAATTATGCTTTATTATAATAAATATAACGCACATTTTCAGATCAGCATATTCTACGGCTTGTATTAGTAAAAACAATGTCAAAGCTATATTTTCAAACATTTACACATGTTTTGGTGGTTAATTATTTCATCTTGTCTAATGATTTAAATTCGATTTATCTCGAGGTTAGAATAAAAAATTGATGATAATTTGCTCAATTACAAATATAGCGTTCTGACATGTTCTTTTTGTGCTTTTAAAATTTTATATATAAACTTAACATTTCATTTATCATTACAGCGGCTACACAAAATAAAGTAAATTTTTAATCGAAGGTTGATTACTTAAAATCTAAATTTATTTAAAATTCACCTGGTACTTTTAACTATAAAATAATAAATATTAGTTTAAAAAAAACTAAAAAACACGCTTTAACAAAAATCATATTTTGCAAATTAAAAAATGGAATAATTTTATCAAATTAGTGTATTGTCATCGGTCCTCAATAAATCTACAAAGTTTGAACGAAATCTGGCCGTTTAAAGTGGGTCAAAATCGCGCCCAAAGAAGTCGGTTACAAACAAACATACAAACAAACATACAGGTGAAGCTAATAAAAAGCGTGTAAAAACAAAAGAACTCGTAAGTTATTACACTTTATTACTATTGCAGATCTTTTTGTTATTACAAATTTTATTTTCCTTTTTTAGCTAGATTTAAATAGACAATATATTTCATTAAGATTAAGGGTATATAATTCTTCACTTCTACGTATATTGTATAAATATTTTTGATGATTTTTAGTTTTAAATAGTTATTATTAGTATTACTTTATGTGTCAACACATTTTGTTACAAAAACGCCTATAATAATTTATTTAGATATTTCTATGAATAATCTCATGACTGCTATAAAGCTTAATAAAAAATGGTACTTATCTCCTATAACTTATCTACGACCTACGTGTTATATTATTCTCGTATAATTAATTAAATAACAACCGCTATGCAAATTATTTTACACGTGCTAACAAATTTGTCCAGTTTAAAATAAACATTCTTTTAATATTAATAATGACGATTGTAAAATTAAGTCCCGTATCTCCAATTCCTTTTACTATACTAATAATGTAAAGCTGAGAAGTGTAAATCTATTTGTGTGAATGCGCTAAACTCAGACTTGAAGCATGCGGGGGAAGTTATATTTCACGTAGCTTTCTTTTATATTAAAAACGAGTTATATATAAAATTTTCACAGAATGTTTTTTTTATATTCTATTTCTCAATTGACTTCAATAAAAAAGGAGGTTTTTAATTCGACTATATTTATTTGTTTTTGTGTCACAACTTTTTACTGGGTGAACCTATAGTTATTGCAATTTGAAGGCTTAAACAGCTTTTTGATAAAAATTATTATTACTGTTGTTAAAATAAAACAAAATTAGACATCAATTTATATTGTACTGTACATAATTATTTACAACTAAGTTTACAATTTTCTTTACAGGCGTACGTAATCGCTGACGGTCTCTGTATCTACCAAGGTGACACGGACGCCATGGTCCCTCATCTTTCAACCCTGGGTTTGGTATGCCCAAGACATCACAATCCAGCAGATTACAGTAAGAATATTTTTAATTTTTTTACATAAATTCTTTTTTTGAACAGATTTGATTTAATTATTAAAATGCTTATTGAGATCAATTCTTGTTTATTTAGGTTGATATGTTTTTCCGAACAAATAGTTGATATTGTGACGTAACGTATATTTGCAGTAGTATCAGTATTTACGATAGAATAAATGAATATATTTGGGTCAGATTTCAGGGAATTATGATTATGGTTGGAACAATGAATCAAACTCTATTTTAAGGATTTTAACATTGCCTAAATGGTTGCCTATTATATAAAAATTACCGGAAATATTTATAAATTTCTATAAAGCATAATATTAATTAATTATCAACTATTTCAGTAATTGAATTAACGGAACATCAGCAGTACATAAAAGTGTTATCAGAAGAAATACTCAACGGAACACTGTACAAGTCGGCTAAAATCGACAGTACTAGTCATGAACCTGTCAATAACATGCAATTGAAGATCTGCTATCAGGCTGATGATAATTTAATGGAGACAGAATTAGTAGTGTCCAATGAAAAGTGCACATATAAAATGAAAGAATACACAGCTGTAGCAGTTAGTGCTTCATCTACAACATTGGCTAGTAAAATGTCAAGGGAAGATTCGTCAATAGCGTGGATGAAAATGCAGAAGACAGAGGCAAAAGGCTACCCTACGACGTATTTCGAGCAGTTCACGATACTTCTTAGTAGAATGTTACTGCAAATATCAAGAAATCGACAAGGTAGCTATATGAATTTCAGACTATAACTCTTTTTTTATAATTTGCAAACGACGTTCTTAAAACGAAGCAGGTTCTCAATTTGTCTGTATTTTTTTCGCTTTTGTTAATCTATAACTTTGACGATTTTTAACTGACTGACGTGACTCTTGGAGTTGGATAAGAAAATGTTGCAATTTGGACCCATTTATAATTTGGAGCGGTATCTCCCTCCCAAGAATAGTCGGTGACTTTTGGTCGGTGACTTATGGTAGAAAAATATTTGCTGCAGCTGTAACTGAACAAGACAATAAAAATACTTATTACCCTTATGTCTACCAAGTGCGCCAAACGCACTTGGTCTTTTTTTTCGTGTAAATTAATTACATAATGACATTCAACAATGATCCGAAGTTATTGATTTTACCTAATTTGTTGTTTAGACCTTTGGTCGTGTTATGTAAGAATATGAATTCTGTTTAAAGGTTTTTTTTGTACAACTTATAAATACACTTGAAAAGTACCGTTGTAATAATTAACAATTATATGCAAATGGGTACTCATTGAAGATGTTAAGCATTGACATATTTATAGTTACGCTGTTATGTATCTATTAGGTAACTGGTGGCTACCGGCTCTCATATTTATTTATTTCTGATGAAGTTATATTATGTTTATGTTATTTCATGGCATTGGTGTGAATGAGTCGTGTTTTTAAATACTTATATGGTTGTATTGTTAAATATTATTGTACTGGCGTGCGTGGACGGAAGTCCAACTTCAGTGCTGAATTACTTGCACTTGTTGTGTGTTACGTTATAATGGACATTACGGTAGAGAAATGTTTGCGAGAAAAGGTTGTTTTGTGACATACCATATTGTGAAATAAATCGAGAATTCACAACGTTCAGTCCAGTCAGCCAGCAGTTGATATTTTCATCACCACCGCCACTGTTCAAAATGTTTATTATTTTTCAACTGACTCCGATTTTGTAGTCTTTGTTACCTCATAATTTATTTGTGAGTGAAGCGATTTTGACGACCCCTTTTTTTACTTGAAAGCTGGTGCCTCACGTGTGGTTCCATTTAAATTCGGGCTAGTTCTGATTATTTGAAGGCAGTTGAGTTTTTTGTTAATAATTATTTAATAAAAATATATACATGTATTTATTAGTTATCTATAGTTTTAAGCAAAATACGGAATTGCTACATTCCTAAAATATTTTTTATTAAACGTATTAAAATTAAATTTTATAAAAACATACAATCTAAATATAACCTGTATTCATTTTAATTTTCGAAGCTAGATTTTTAAAAGTAAAATATGTATATTTAAATTCTATTTATTTTCATAAATTAAAGAAATCGTTTTTACATAAAAATATGTCTAATGTATGTATAAATTATAAATAAATTAACGAGGACATCGATGATTAGACTTTTATCGACAATTATATAAGTCATTTTAAATATTAAAACGCAAATGTTATAATAAGTTGTGATACTCATGTATAAAATGACAGAATACTGTCGTTATTATAACCGACTGTGTCAAAATGGTTTGTTTTTTTCTGTATTTACATATTTCACTTTTTGGAAAGTACATAAGTGTGTCTGGTCACTTTAATAAATATGAGCTTCAGGGATCTTATTATATTTATGTGTTTTTAATGGTGAGTCGGTACTATTTTAATTTTTTTAAACACTATCGAGAAGGGTATCAAACAAATGTATTTAAAACGGCGATAAAAAATTACAACGTTTTACATAGCTCATAACAAATGCCATGTGATACCATATTCAATGTTATACAAAATTTAGAACATATTTGCACAGATAACATATATTTGATTAAGATTGGGAGTGCAATTTCTAATTTGAAATATTGATACAGCAAGGCCCAAAGCCAATCTATTAATGTGAAATTAATATGTAGGGAAGTACTATATACCTTTCATAGAAGGGAAGTGAGGTTTGCATTAGAACGTAGGAAGTCTTTAATTAGATTTTCTGTAAACATAGCTTGTATCGTTTCTCCTATTAGTGAAAGTATACAATACTTCCTCTTAGAAAGTATCTGGAACTTAATAACAGGAACTATTTAAGGTCAAATTGTTAACTCAGTGTAGTTAATTCTTAAGATGACGTTTAAACGCCCATTACGTTTGTTTGTAGCTTGTAAATTATAAAAATTAAATTTTATCAATGAAATCTCTGAAACATGCGTATCTATTGATGTATAGAACAGCTTGGGTTAATTGGTTAATTTATATGTAGAACCCGGCGAACTCCGATTCGCCACCAGATGGCTGTATGTGAAAAATGATTTTCCCGCTTTTCTGTTGAAATTTTTCCTAAATATTCTTTGTTATATAAACCTCACAAAGCCCGAGACCTTTCGAACGAATGCAAAACCGTGGAAATCGGTTCATGCGTTCTGGAGTTATAGCGTTAGGAAGGAAAACCCGACTTTTTTATATAGTAAAAACCCCCGTAACACATCTTTAATGTATGTTTCTTCGCCTCGTCATTCGCAGATTTATTGGACGAAACATTCGTATTCGAGTGTCGACTGTTCACACATTTTATATCTTTCTTTTGATCACGTCCGAAAAACTGATCTTATCATGAATACATGAATCAAAAGGGAATAAGGGAGTGCACACATACATGTTCGTTATTTGCTTCGCTTATCGCCTCGCTATTCGATTATATACTGTATTGTGTAAATACACCATTACACAATTCTCGGTCTCGTATTGCAACAAAAACATTGCTTATTAGCATACTACTCAACTATTGTGTTTCATGTTGCTATTGTTATATTATCGATATAATAAGTAAAATTAATTTACATACGTAACTGCGATGTTTCTTATATGGATGTTTAATTAGATTGCAAGATCGATTACTCAAGATTTAATTCTTTTTAAATGATAGCCTCATGTTGATAACTCATGCTTGGATATTGGATACCTTTAATGCAATGGCGTTAAAAGTATTTTGATGTTAAACAATGCAGTTCCGTTGTAGGACATTAAAATACTTTTGTAATGTAACAATCATGATGCATTATTGTTCAAAATATACGTAAACAGCGAATCTAAGTTAGTTTAAAAGATGTTCGTATAGCTAACCAAATATAGGTTCTAAATCAAGACCAGCAATAAAAAGATGAAGATATAGACTTAAATTTTTATTTTCACTTTATGTGCAAAAATAACCGTGTTATTGTTGTAAAATGTGTAAGAAGCCGGGATAGACACATAGGTAGTTAGGTTAATCAAAAAAATTTCTAATTAAGTTATAATTGCCATTAATTGTTCCTTGGTGTGAAGTATATATTTATTACAAATTAAGAAAACAAGATTTGATGCGTATAAGATATTTATATTCGGTATTTAAAATAATATTGCAAAATATATAAAACTAATTCTTCGCACATTCTTTAACCACCATATCAATCTTAAACCACCGGGAAACACACTTAATATATCTAATACTATACCTATTAGCTATTACCAGTAGAGCTCTCAACGAATAACATAACCTATATTATTCATTGAGGTGTCTAAGTATTAGAAATGACAATGTTAGAGCCGAGACAATTATAAAATATATATGAAACTAACAATAAGTATGTACATTTTCAGCACTATGGATCCAAAGTATACACCACATCGGCTGCGCGATCCTTGTGGGCGTGTGCTTCTTCAACATGGCAAACGACGGCACCCAAATGTTCAACCATTTGAAGATGTGCGTCGGTTTAGTTATATTCTTCGTGTACACACAAATCATGGTCCCTGTGCTTGTGTGTAAGTATTTTATGACTTCCAGGATATCGATATAACTTTGTTAAAAAGAAGGTACCTACTAATCTATAATCAAAGGACCTGCTCCTAATTTTGTTTTAGCTAGTAAATCGGGGTATTTTTTTAACTTTTTTATTATACTTTATTATACTTATTATAATTTATTATACTTTTTTATTAATTTATAGTGTTAACTATGTTTTTTTACAATTTTATTTGATACAATAAAATGTAATCTACAACTGATGTGGAAAGTGGAGATAGATAATTATATTTTTACGTAGAAGTATATGATAGTATCTGTAATCATAATCACAACTAAAGCTTTTAATAAGGACTTAACGACTGCTCTAATTCTATTTATAACTAATAATTAATTGATTTATTGATGGCGTAATAGCATTTCAAGTGTCTATAAATACTAATTAGTGATGAAGTGAGTCCTGCATAAACATAACTTTTTTAGAATTAAAAAAACCAACGTTATATTTCATAAAATATACTTAATTACGACGATAACTAAAGAAAAGGAAGAGTTTTAAAGAAAATAATTATTGCTCGTAAACGTAGTTTTCCCGGTATCATTCTAGCATAAAGTATTTTCTACAAAAATAATTTTGCGCTTAAGTCATATTGACTAATGTTATACCTTGCTGATAAAAGAATCAGATTCTTTATACACAAGCGGGTATTTTTAAATTTAAACATACCCGCTTATTCGGTAATGAGTATTAAGTATTATTTAATATGAGTTTAACTTTTCCTACAATTAACGTATACACTTTGAATTCCAGATCCCCAAGAAGTGAAACTAGTGAAGAAGGAACATTTCAACGGCTGGTACAACCTGGTGCCGTACTACGCAGCACTGACAGTATCGAAGCTACCCGTACAAGTGTCGCTGAATGTGATATTTTGCAGTATTGTCTACTTCATGGTGGGAGTGCCGTATGCGCACGACAGATATCTGACGTTCTGCCTGACTGGGAATATTGTGTCTTTGGTGTCTGAGGGCGTGGGGATGGCTATCGGGTCGGTGTTTAGTGTGAGGGTAAGTTGGAACGATTTTTTTTTCATATTAGTGAGGCCCATATCCTTTTCCTTACCCCTCGCAGTCCATTCCTTTATTCCTCTCGCCAATCCTTTAATCCCTTCCCAATTTAAAGTCGGCAATCCATTTGTAGAGCCATAAGGTCTGTAATGGATCTTACGCCTCTCCAAATGTTCATGGGCGGTGGTAGCGCTTACCATTAGGCGTCCCACCAGCTCCATTGCCGACTGTGACATAAAAAAAAAAATACAATATATGATGGATAAGTTAGATAATAGTATGTTGCTCTCCGCACACAGTTTCGCCCGCCTATTGAAGAAAACGATACGTAATGTAATCAATCAATAAATAACTTTCTTTATTGTGCATCTTTACAAAACCGGAGTCCTACATAGTTCTTGTCCCTTCGGAATTCCGGCTCAAAACTTCTATGACTTTTTCGGGTCTCGAACTGACTCTGTACCAAATTTGATCCAATTTGGCAGTGGTTTAGTGGTGGAGAAACCGAGAGACGGAACTACTTTCATATTTAAAATATTAGCAGGGTTCAACCATTTTATTGAATTAATCTTTATACAATAAAGCGAAGAAAGACTAAAAATAACTAAAATCTAAAGTACCTACTAATATATTAGTTAACATATTATTATTACGTATTAAATGGGAATTTACACTTAACATGCATACATTACACTTATAGTCTGCACAATTTTCTAAACATATATAAATACAGTCAGTTCAAGACTTAAAGTTTAGCCCACCACCATTTCTCTTAAAAGCTCTAGCATCAGACGTATAATAATACATTTTAAGAGTCATTTAATCCTATACCACATTTGTACACGTTTACAGAACGGATGCGCAATCGGCCCAGCCGCCATTGCACCGTTCCTCGGCCTCGCCATCTACGGTTTCGACTTCGCCCACCGCATCCCACTTCTGATGAACATCATCATGAAGACTTCCTTCATCCGCTGCGGCGTCGTTGCTATGGTCCTCACTATTTTCGGCTTCGGAAGACAACCGCTAGATTGCAGCGATGTTTACTGCCACTTTGCGAAACCAGATGTCCTCTTAAAATATCTCGACATTGAAAACAACTCGGTCTGGTTCGAAATCCTCATAATGGTGGTCATCATGCTCTCCGTCAGGTTTCTCTGCTTCATGGGATTAAGATGGCGGTTCGCGACATGATCGCCGAATTAATGACAATCTTTGACAGAGACAAGACGTTTAATTCAATGTGATATTCAATATTCCCATGGTACTGCTAGTACAATGATATGTGATAACGTTATTTGCAAATAATTTATAGTTACGTCGTGATCAGATGCATTTTTTCAAACAGGAATTTGTGTAACCAAAGAAATCCTGTGTGTAGGCGTGATGACTGATTTGTAGTATAGACATTGATATAAGCCATTTTTCTAGTTAAGGACGCGTTCTTAAACAGACAGGTAGCGAAACAGCCCACACAATTGTGAAAACTGGACTTTTTTTAAGAACTTTTTAGGCAATGCGTCAAAGTTACAAATAACCTAATACCACACGTTAAATCACATTAATCAAATAATTTTCAGATTTTTCAGAGATTTTTTAAGATATATACGTGAATGTTTTTCCTGCCTTGAGCTTGCCTGGGGTTTTTTAAAGAAAAAAATTGTGGAAATATTAGCAGGAAAATGATTCTGAATTAAGTAAATGTAGGATTTTTCCCGCTATAGAAGGTAAACAATAATCAGTAATATCTCTAATCGGTAATTATCAGAATAGTAATCTTTATATGGCAATTATTCGTTTTGTTTGATATAGTTTAATTCGATCACAAAACGTAAAGATAGCTTAATTTAGTCGAATTTGAGAACCTGTCCTTAAATTAACCAAATATTGTGTATTTGGTTAAGATTACTTGATATGTGGCTTTATATCTCTCCATGAAATAATGTAATACGTATAAGTTCAGGTGGAACTTTGTCAAATGCGAGATTAATGAATCTTCAAGTTATGCGTGAAGTAAGTTGCTGATAGACAAGTGACTAACTTCACGCATGATTTGCGAAAGAATGCTATGAATGGTTCGAGTAAAAAGAGCGCGAAAATTAAAAAAAAACTAGATTTTAAAATAGTTCTATTGAACCACGCGTTTTTTAAAGCCTCATCTGAACCTATTATACAATATTTGTGTTCTCGTACTTGCCCAGTGTTGAAATTGCGTTTTGTGTACTTACTTAATTTATTAGTAAATATAATAAAACATTACTATAGGTATCTATGATCTTGTTCGTTCGCTAATGGCGTCTTCGCAAACTAGTTCATTATTTTAAATGATTAAAGCACATAATGGAATAATATGCAGTATTCTATTCTCTGTGACTCTTATAAAAGCTGGCGAAGGAAGTTCAAAAAAACTTAACTAAAAATTTTAAATGATTCTTTATAACTGGCACTAAATCTGCAGAGACAGTCAGAAATTGGTGTAACTTAGTACAAATTCCATAATATTTATATTGTTTGTTATGCTAGAGAGTTCAGTGTGATAATATGTATCAGAAATTGAATGGGGTAGAAACTTTTACAAAAAATTTAAATTGCATTGCCAACATTTCATTTAAAATATTGACACAACTTTATCACAAATTTAAAGATTGAGAAACAATTGAAAACTCTAGAAATAGTACTAAAATAAAGAAATTGGTTGAAAACTATTGTAATCCGTAATTTATAAAGGAATTAAAAAAAAGTAACATTAAAATGAAAATATTATGGCAAAGAATATTGCTATTGAAATATCTCTAATTTCAAACATAAATTTCTCTTCAAACTACCAGTTGAGCTGCATAGCTGTATATTATAGATATTTATTTGTAGATATAATAAGTGTAAATAATTATATTAAGGCATTTTTAATGGGAGAGTGATATTATATACATTTAGTGTAAGTATTTTATGTAATGCAGTATAGTGTAGTTATGAAATTTATTACAGGTATGTAGGAACTTTTTACTTTTTTAATAAAGGAAAAAATACTAACTTACAATATGTGTATTTTTTTACCACTTATTTACAAATATTCCATAGTACATTTTGATGTAATATTTAATTATGTTTTATTTATTTCTTGCCAGTGCCTTTATCTCTGCGTTTTTTAATATGTTTCTTCGTTTTTGTTTTACGTTTCTCCGCTTTTTCTTCTTTGACAGCCTTCTTTCTCGCCTTTTTGCTGTTCGGAGATTCGTCCCGGGGACGGGCCGAATTTTTGAATTTTGTTTCTGAAAAGCAATAAAAGTGACAATTTCATATTGATAAACTTTTTATTAAATACCTTTCTATTTTTTTTTCAAAATTAATAAAAGTTACATTAATATATGTATAATATATTGCTACAAATAACCAAATATTTTGATCATTCTTCCAGTCTACTAGTTAACAACAAAATTTTAGATTTCCAACAAACCTGACTTCCTTTCCTAGTTATATTCTGAGCTATAAGTAATATGAAAAAACTAATCTTTCTGGCTTGACTTGTGAGTTTTATCCACAATGACAATGAAGATGGTATAGCTGGGCACCAATCATAGATAGATAGATAGATAGAATAAAAATTGTAAATTCAAATAATAAATATCTGTTGCCTATTTCTAAAATCACATGTTCACTGTAAAATTTTTGGAATAATGACACACACAATGAGAGCAAAATGTCAGAAATTATACATAATAATTGTAAGTATAACATAATAAAATACTATAAACAGTCACAAGGGACTTAGTTAAGTTGGCTTAGTTTTTGCTATATAGTCTTAGCTTATTATTAGTTTAGAGTTTTGTAACAACTTTCTGCCTGTGCAATAATTTAAAATTTTACTTGAGAATACCATGTTAAAAACTTGAAAACCGAGGGATCCGCACTTGGTTCCCTCAGTTTGATTGAGGGGTCAAAAATCTTAAAATATAAGTCACATAGTATGGGTATGTTCCCTAAGTGTATAATTAAAAAGAAGAATCTTACTTCCATCTTCATCTTCATCATTTTCAGATTCACTATCAGAACCACTTTCCGATATATCAAGTTCTTGTAAAATTTGCGGTTTATCCACTGTCCCTGTGAGATCCTCATTGAAACCAGCTATTTTTTTGTATATTAAGTCAGCTGTGTCACCTTTCTTAGCTTTTGTTATGTCACGCTCATAGTTTATAACCTAAAAGAATGAGTTAAATAAAGTTACCACATAAATAAAAAATTGTACCAAAAAAAGATTCAAAATATAAAAGTGATGTACAAAACAGTCATAAGTATTATTATACAATTATACAATTAGGTGGATTCTCAAGAATAGAGTAGAAGAAACAAGACAAATCACTTAACCTTCATTTTTAATTCATCATAAAAAAGTATTGCAACTTTTTTATTATAATATCTAGGAAAGAAAATGCACATTGATAGTAAGATAGTCTGTGGAACAAGTTACATATTATTATATATTAGTATTTAATATAAAATAGAAAATCTCACCTCAGTCAATCTTTTGGGAATGTAAACATTTTTGAATGCTTCTTCTTCAATCTGCTCTTGTGCACTCATTTCATCAAAGTTCCTTGATGCTGCCTTTTCCGATAACTTCTCAAGACATTCCTCTAGATTGCTTTCATTAATTGATGCATCAGTGATGAAATCAAACAGCTCTTTTACTGTCAATGTAGCTACACCTCTCTTTCTGAAGAAGTCAGATATATTAGTACAATCCTTTCTCAAAAACTCAAAAGCATGCGGGTGGTCATGTTCTACAGACTGTGAGACATCTATCGTAACTATATTTCCGTTATGGTACAATAGATTATATTCAGATAAATCTGCATGTACTAATTTACAAATGTTGAACATTTTCCACATCATAGTGATACAATCTCTGTATAATGATCGAGCTACAGTTTGAGATATTTCAACATCTTTCAATTTCGGTGATGGCCATCCTTGCTCACCCATGAAAGTCATCACAAGCACATGACTTCTTAGTATTATAGGTTCGGGAACATTTAAGTTAGCGTTGAACAATCTTACAAGGTTTCTCATTTCCTTTTCAGCCCATGTTTTCACCATTTTTCTGGGGTTTGATCTACAGTATCCATTTCGAAACCTATATTCTCCAGATACATACTTGTCTCTGTCTTTAAAAATCAAAATTGATGTTTTAAATATCTTTACAGCAAAATCTCTACCGTCTTTTGATGTAGCGTGATATACATTCGCTTCCTTCCCTGTAGATATGCATCCATTGATTTCATTTATGATTCCTCTATTGAGGAGTTTAAATAGAATCATTTTAGTACGGGGATCCATAACCTGCTCAGCAGTAGCCCTGTCATGTTTATCTTTAATCCTAATTCTTTCATTATCAAATTTACGATCATTGAGCTCTATAAACTTTTGAGTATTTTCGTTCATAGACGGTTCATACTTATCGACGTTAATACGATTAATATACTTCTTAAAAAGCTTTTCACTAGGTTGATATGACGTTACTTTGTGTGTGGGAGCTTGGGGATTGATATTTTCTTTTTTCTTTGGGCCTTGTGTTTGATCGTCCGAATCATAGAAGTAGTCATCGGAGTCCAGCTCCTCTTCTTCACTGCTTATTTCTTTATAAGTCGGAGTATCTGCAAACTATAAATTGGCTTATGTTTTAACTATTTAGATTAGGAATGTTAAGAGAATCGGAAGTGAAATACTTTAATAGTAATAAATACATTTTGGACAATGTTTTCATATATGGTGTTTAATTAAATTTCTGAAAAAAAAAATACTAACCCGCACTGACTTAACCTTTGTAGATATATCTTCTTCATAATCACTGAATTGGCCATCAGACATTTTTGATAACTAATTAATATTCGTTCATAAATATAAAATACGTCTGTGAAATAATGTATGTATTAAAAAACTTTAAGTATTACCATGGGGCATTCAACAATCCACATTCCACATGTATCTATTTATATTTTTTGACAATTTAATATTTGACAGTACCTAACATGTGACAAGTGACATATTACATTATTGCCAGAATACATAAAAAATAAATTAAAAAAATTGTAATAGATAGGATGTTTGCAGAGAAAAAGCATTCAAATTCCTTGAAGTGTAGTTCCAACTTAAAACGACGCACGGAAGACGACTTATTTTTTATTTATTATATTGGCATAAAATCCGGTTTTCTACACATTTTTCATTTTTCCTAGTAAGTAATAGCTGTTACTATAATAACATAGTATCTGTTTGTTACAAGTATTTCGAACTTGAAAAAACGAGTTCATACATAAAATAACTGTGATGTATAAAAAAAGACTTTTTCCCGGATACTAATATACCGTATAAAATAAATATTTAATTAAGTAAACTAAAGATGTAAGTACAGTAGGTACTTAAAAATAACAGACATTTTTTATCGTACATTCTTCCTTGTGGTTTTCCTACCATTCTTTTCTACTATATAAAATTTATCTTATATTTGTATTAAATGTATTAAAGTCAGCGTTAATAATATTATACGTTTAAAATGAGAGCTATGAAAATGATACACTCACAAAGAAAACTCAGATGTCGAACATAAAAATTTCTAAATGTCCTTGATAGGTAAATTCAATGACGAAAGCACTTAATTAATTAATTAAATAAATATAGGATATTAGGAGGGGTTCTTGATTGAGGAATCAAGCAATTCAATGTCAATTGTTCAAATCGCAATGTCAGTAATAACTCCTTTGCCTTTTTACGTCGTATTTTTTATTTGATCAAACCATAGGATTAAAAAAATATATGAATTGTGTCTATTTTGTAGATTTCCTTTAAAAAAATTAGCTGTTTTATTTTTTATTTTTCTTAGTATTTTTTTTAGCATTCCCGTTTCACTTGTCACGTCTTCATATATACTACATTTTTTTTGTTATTAAACATATTGTATATCTTTTATTTGCCTTATTTCATTAAATTGATGGCAGTCTATGAATTAATCGAACGGGAAAATTTTTATCTCATGATCTGATTCCAAGTAAATATTTTCAAAGGGGAGATCCCACACTTAATGATTTATATCCTTATAATCAAGTAAATATCGACTAATTTTTGTTTGTTTTTAAATGAATATCTCATGCCAGATATACCCACTGAAAAATAAGGTAAATATTACATAGGATACTCACGGTCCCCGGGATGTCATAATATTATTGTGAAGGACAGAAATCCGTCTGCGTTCCCATGCGCTGCTTTAGACATGTCTGCTGTACTACTATACACGTACTTACGTAAACAAACTAAATATACCTATAGTATAATTATGTGATATCAATCATCAATTTATTATTATACTTTCTATTAAAATGTTATTTGTATCATAATATTAAAAGTTGTCGGTCTAAAGTTCTGCTAGTTCTTATGTGTTTGGTGTTAAATGAGCTCTATCGACTAATTAATACCCGAAATATCTTCCTATGTTATACTAGTTGCACGCCTCAGCTCCGCCCGGGTCATTTATTCTAAATTGAAATAATATGAACTATCCTATCCGTTAATTTGGATCAAACTGCATATGGTGTGCAAATTTGATTAAAATCAGTTGAGTAGTTTTGGAGTCCATCGCGGACAAGCAATGTAATTCATATATGTACATATTATAATTATTAAATCGAAATTGTAAATAGAATCGAGATTGATGATTCTTTCAATATTTTTATAAACGTCTATAAAATAAGCTTCTTAAACAAAAACCTATCAACAATAATTCATATACAAAGAATTATTATTGAAGGATTTTTGCTTTTTCTGCAAAACAGTTTTATATTTTGTAAATACTGATTTCTTAAAATTGTGTCTTTCAGTGTAACAAATTTGCCTAGGTCTCACTGATGGTCGTTTGCAGTTGATTAACCATGTAACGAAGGTCAGATTTGGTTCATGCTACAATTTAATTAGGGTCGCAAATATTAGAAGGTCAAGAGAAATTAATTACGATAAAAATTGAAAATCATATAACTTCATATTTATTTATTTGACATACACTACACTTTACACGTAGATAGCTAATTGTACCCCAATTATATAAAACCAAAAAAACCTGTGATTGTATGGCAAGTTTAGTGATAAATAATCGTTTGGTTGGTAATTTTAAACCTTTTTCAACGCAATGTGGATATGAAAAGGAGAGTGTTATAGTAAGCTATTTAATAAAAACAAGGAATTATTCATACCACAATATCTTGTTCAATCGTTTATAATTCGTTTGTAATTTTATGGAACGCACAACAATTTCAACCTTATAAAGTGAATTGATCTCGAATGTATTTAAGAAGGCTACGCGTTGAATGGCGCGCCAAAATCGCACCGCCTATGGCCGTGGTCGCTCGTAGAATTGTATTATTTTAACAGTAGTTTAACTGAAGTTCTTCAATCAAATGTTAAAGACTTTAAATTAATTCATCAAAATGCCGGCCGATTCAACAATTATCGCGACGGGGGATAAACGAGGGAACGACATTTTCTTTGAAAGCCTCACTGAGAGGTCGAAACATGAAGACTTTTTACGGCGGGCGGTGGATTTTTTGGTCGAAAGAGTCGTTTTTGGCCGATCGACAAGAAGTACGAAAGTGGTGGAATGGGCTCCTCCTGAAGAAATAAAGAAAATCATTGATTTGAAGCCTCGGGATGGACCAGAGACTCATGAGCAGCTTTTGACGTTTATGGCAGACGTGGGTACCTTTGCTTCCTTTTTATTTTCTAATTATTGTTTTTGTCATTTTTATATATCAATTTACACAGTCCCAGCTAGTTTCTTAAACTATAATGTACTTTTATTGTGATTAATTTAATAAATGTCCATGTTTAGGTTGCACGATATTCCGTGAATACAGCCCACCCATACTTCGTAAACCAACTTTTCTCATCCGTGGATCCTTACGGGCTCATTGGACAGTGGCTGACCGATGCACTTAATCCTAGCGTTTATACTTTCGAAGTGGCTCCTGTTTTCATATTAATGGAAGAAGAGGTGTTAAAGGAAATGAGAAAGATTGTAGGCTGGCCCGAAGGTGAAGGAGATGGGATTTTTTGTCCTGGTGGTTCCATATCCAATGGTTATGCTATCAGCTGCGCCAGGTTTCACCACTTTCCAGAAGTTAAGGTGAGTTTCTATACTAATTCTTTAAATGCTAATTTATTATCCTTTATACTTAATATAAATTATAAAGTTCTCAGTATCGGATACACTAACATTCTTTGATTGTGTACAGTAGATTAATCGAATAATTATCCTCCTTGTATTATTTACCGTGTACAGATACAGAAAAATAGATTTAACTCTTATTTATTGTTAACTGACAAACTGTTGTTTGAAGTTGAAAGAATGTGTATGCAAAACAAAAATTAAAAAAAAAACAGTATAATATAAAATATCACGAAAAGATAATTACGTAAAATCTTCAATATTTAATGGATACTGTTGAAGTCATGGCCGCTCTTAGATTCATAAGCCCTAATTATATTTTCATTAGGTATAGCAAAATGAATTATTATTCTTGGTACAATACCCATTATAATCTTAAATAATTTAAAGTTCTCGGCCGTGTACGATGTATGTATTACTTTATGTAATTACATGTTTCTTCGGAAGTGCTTTATCGTTACCTTAACCTCATTAAAATTACGAGTAGATTTTTATCTGTTATTTTCGTATTATGGAAGAAAAGTTTCGTCCCGCGATTACACTCGATTCCGTCCGTCAGGTCGAACTAATTTTCTTGACATTATCTAGTTCAAACAAAAACTTCACAATCTTTTATTTAAAAAATGTTGACATTATTGACTTTAGAGATTTAAATATATATAAATAAGAAAATATACATGGATAAGAAAAACATTTTTTTTATATGTAATATTTAGAAATTAATTAATTACTATTTTACCTTATACATTAACCATGTTTGACGTAATTTTCCTCGGAATCGTATAAGTCTTATATTATTTGTCTATATTTTCACTTTAATTAAATTCAAGCATATATTATTAATGCCGAAAATAAAATTCAATCAATCAAAATTGAAAACTCCGTTTTTTCTATAACAAACTGACAATTTTTATTATAAAATGTAATATATTCATACATCGTTGATTCATCTTTTAAATAGGACTGGGACAACATTTTAACTCTATTACTATCTATTGAGTCTAATAAAAGTTAATTTCAGTTCAGTTTTAATTTTATATAAAGTTAAGAGGATACAAAATCCATGTCACGAATGAATTAACTATTGCGTGTGATGCAGCCGTCAAATGTAGTAGCATGGTGATGGATTGGTGGTGGACATGGGGGCCTTACGTAACCCAGGGTTCTTTCTCCGGGACCCTGTATATTCTCTTTCTCCAATATGAGAACAAATAAAATCAAACACAGCACATAACCAATAAAGTAAAGCTATAATCATTGTCTGTATGCACTATACCATCTTGATATATACTTACTTGTATATCCGTAGAAAAACTATGCTCATTATAATAATCCTTTGTTTTATATGCATAACAATATATTCTTTTTATATTGTGCAACTGCATAGAGAGGATTTAATTAAGTTTTAATAGCTTAAACTAATTGTTCATCCGAGTGTATGAATGTAGAATGTGTTGTTTGTTTCCATGGCAAGTAATTGTTATTTGCGCTATGCTATTTATTGTTTGTATCCATAAAATTCTTATCGATATATAAATACGCCAAATTTAGAATAAAAATTTAAAATACGATGCGTTGTTCGTAATAATGTTTCAAGTTTCAATTATGATTTTGTAATAAAAACCAGAAAGGCAAAAATCCAGTATATATCGTATATGTATGTGGATAAATATAGCACTAACAGTCTGCCCAAGCTTCGCCCGTCATTCATAGTATATAGCTCATAGAATTCAGGGATCGCGATGAGGTACTTTTTTTAATTTCATCAGTAGTTTCTGAGATAAGCGCGTTCAAACAAACAAGCAAGCTTTTAGACCGTAGAATATAGAACATCATTGAAACAAACATTTATCTTACGTCCGTGTAATATATTATCAAATGTATTTATTACACGGACGCAATGAATATTTTTCTTAAACATCACAACTAACTATCATTGAAATATTTTTCAGACGAAAGGAGTGTACGCCGTACCAAATTTAGTTCTGTTTACTTCAGAATTGGCTCACTATTCGACCAAAAAACTCACTTCATTTATGGGCATTGGTAGCGATCATTGCATAATGGTTAAAGCTGATAAGTATGGCAAAATGGACGTGCTGGACTTAGAAGCCAAAATCATTGGAGCTCTCGACAAGGGATCTAAGCCTTTCATGGTTACAGCAACGGCTGGGACGACAGTCTTCGGAGCATTTGATCCTTTACCATCTATTTCTAAAATATGCAAGAAATATAATCTGTGGTTACACGTGGACGCCGCGTGGGGAGGCGGTGCGTTAATGTCAAAGAAACACAAATATCTTCTTAATGGAATCGAATTGTGAGTTAATCAATATTAATTAATTCTCTGACTCTAATTATTGAGTGACATTTTAACGGTGCTTTAATTGAAGGTTTATGTGGATACTTAAGTTGCGCAATGCAAGCAATAAAACAGGAAACTGATATAATTCTATGAATGCTAGCTTCTGTTATAATATATTCCTCCATTAATAGGTTTGATTAAATTGCTTCCACAAAGGAGGCAAGCGAGGTTCACGATATATTTTTTTAATTTTTCATTTTTCATTTCAATCGCAGAGCTGATTCGGTAACGTGGAATCCTCACAAGCTGTTGGCGGCGCCTCAACAGTGCTCCACATTTTTGACTAAGCATAAGAATCTTCTAGCCGAGGGTCATTCTTCGAACGCTCAATATCTATTCCAAAAAGACAAATTCTACGACACAACATATGACACGGGCGATAAGCACATACAATGCGGAAGGAGAGCAGACGTCCTCAAATTTTGGTTCATGTGGAAGGCGAAAGGTAGCGAAGGGTTCGAGAAACATATCGACAGATTGTTTGACATCGCTAATTATTTCCTAGAGCATATAAAACACCGCGACGGCTTCCGGTTGGTTATCGAAAAGCCGGAATGCACAAATATTATGTTCTGGTACATTCCAAGGTGTCTCCGCGGGCGTGAGAATGACCCAGATTACAACGAAAGACTACATAAGGTCGCCCCGAAAATAAAGGAGAAAATGATCAAGGAAGGGTCTATGATGGTCACGTATCAGCCGCAAGGTAAATTAGTGAACTTTTTCCGGATTGTGTTTCAAAACTCGGCCTTAGACCACAAGGATATGATCTACTTCGCTAATGAGTTCGAGAGGCTCGGAGCCGAATTAATTGTTTAAAACATATAATAAACTAAAATGAGTGTAACGTGCAACCTTGTATATTGCACAATGCATGTAACCTGTGATTTTAATTTATAAATTGTTTTGTAGATAGATTTGTAATTGGCAATAAAATAAATGATTACGTTGCAACCAACAAAACAATTATTATAGTGTTATTACATTTAAGTTATTGCTGTGAATAAAAGACAATCATTTTAATAATGGTGTATTTTTGTTTATATTATAGCTTTTTAGATTAAACATCAGATCATTTAATTTGTATTCACAACACATCTAGCTCCTTACAATAAATAGCTTTTAAATATTCACCTATCACTAAATTTCATCATCTGAAATATGTTCCAGAGGTATTTCTTGATAGTTATGCTGCAAAAAAGAAATTATTAAATACGTTTTTGACTTGATAAAAACGCGACGCTTTGATGCTCATATAATCAGATTAAGATTAAGTCACTTATCACATAAAGTAGACAAAATAAAGATATACGAACAAAAATGTCAATTTGAGTATTTTTTAAGCATTGAATCGATATGACTATTATATACAAATATTACTAAAAAGACTATGAATAAAAATGTTTTGTCGACTCGAGGATTGTAGCTTTAATTGTATCCTGAAGTTGAAATCTATTAAAAACGTAAGAGCCATTTTACCAAGGTAATATCATCAGGAACCCTAGAGAGCAAGTCCAGTATTTCATTATGAGCTATTCTATTTGGTTTCAATATTTTCCTTGTAAACTTATGAATACCTGAAAATAATATTTCGTGAAATATCTCGTACCTTAGAAGGTGAATAGAAAGAAAATCATAATAATTATCAGACTCACCCCAGACCATTAAAATATATTGAAGAGGTATTAAAAACATAATAAGTGCAATGCAAATTATTAGAAATATTGCCAAGAAACTAACAAAAGGCACTGAAAAGTTGTAAAGGCTAAAACAGAAGAATATATAAGTAGGTGTACTTCATTAATTGGTAAATATATATATGATATATATGGTACATATATAAGTATAATAAAGTCATGAATTGTTATCTATATGCAAATTTTAACAAAATGTATTTTGCAGCGCAGTTGAGTAACATTATATGTATTATATAGAAAATTATATTTATATAGCAAAAAGTGGCAGCAGAAGTGATTCAGTGGTGAGAACCACGGATTATAAATAAGTCAGAGGTTTAATCAGACGAGCGTGCAGCAAATAAATAGATTTATCCCAATCAGCCCCGTAGTTCCTGAGATTAGCAGTGTTCAAACAAACAAAGGTTTTCAGTCCATATCTATATCATATATTAGTAGATATTTACAGACTCATAAAAAATCATAATCTTTAAACTAAGGGGACCTGGATTAATTGCCAGTAAAAGAAAGGAATCGTCTGACGGGACACAGGCTAACCACCTACTTTTAACAAGGAAGGAAAAATCAGCGAAACAGCTGTACAATGCCGAAGCATATCCAATCGTTGACAAAATCAAACCATATACATACTTTTTGATGCTTTCTCCGAGACTTGCTACCGTCCCTATAAAGTTTTGTACTGCTAATATCGTTTCTTGGTATTCATGGAGTTTTTGTCGTAGAGATTTATCATCCTATAAATTATAATTTATTTAAAATTCATATTGTACGACAAAGAACTACTCCTAAGCGATAATAACAATTCTCACCTTTTGTTCACTGACGGTTTCTGTTTTTGTTGAAATTTTCTTCCCTGGAATAATTTTAAATAACTTTATTTTATTTGTCACAGACAAGGTTAAAATAATAGTATGACCTGATATATGTTTAATGATATAGTTCACAACCATTAATTCAGACAAAATACTTACAATCGATTAAACAATATGATTTTGGCCGGTATATAAAAAATGGTACGAGCAGAAGTAAGGGCAACATCCAGATTTTAAAAAAGTAACACATAATTAGCCAGCCTGTGAGCGAAATTATGTTTAATTTTGTTGACTCCCACTCGAAGCATGTTCTGAAAATATTATTTATCCATTACTTATTTGAGAGTGACTCAAATATCAATTAACAATTAAAGAAATACACATTTTTATTAAGATTGTTTTAAATCATTTAAAAACAAGGCATCATCTCATTATGATACTTACTTTATTAGTTTGAAAGCATTTATCACCCACATTGTTACCACTTTGCCTCGAGATATGTTTCTTACCAGCACATGCCTGTCTAGTTTTTCATCTGTGTGTAATAAATTCACTTCTTTTGGATTTATAACTTTGAGCGATGCTTTAACCTGTAAGGATGAGAACATTTTAAAATAATATAACGTAAGCGGTGTCTTTCACAATGAGAGGTCCCATTTTAACGATTCGATGATACTTTTAAAGAGTATTTCCAGAGGTTTCTTATTACGTTCGAGTAATAATGCTCTCATGCTCGCTTGTCTGGCTTGAATAGCAATAGAATAGCGAAAACCACAGTAGAAGACCCTCAATAAATGGGGCACTATCGTCGCTCATAGAGGATAATAATAATATACTTACAAGATTCCAAAACACTTTCATCTCCAATAATATTCTTGGGTTATTCCCCTTGGCTCGCTCACGCTGCGTGCTATCTTTCAGTGCGTACCATTTTTTACCGGGCGTAATGCTCAGTAATGGTATAGAGATTTTCCCCACTTCCTCACCTTTTCTCTCGTCACATACTTTTACTTCTAGGATTGATGTTATGTCAGTGATTTCGCTGAAAGTAATCAGATATATTGTCATTATGCTATTTCTACATCTGCAGCTGTGTATGATTTTTTCTAAATGTCAATTACACGTACAAGTAACATCAAAAAAAATTAATCATTTTCTATTATATTATTTATATTTTAGTAATGGAAAATCAATTTTTATACTCTTTTAAATCCCCTCTTTTAATCAACGTTCTTCAATATTCTTACAACATAAGACAAATCTTACAATGTGTACACTTTCATCCAACTTGGTGAATTGGTTTTATAATCAGTTGCTGTGTGTTTCCATTCATTATCTAAACTGAGAATACAATAGCAATCTTGTGCGCTTAAGCCCTTAGCACCATATACAATAACGGACATCCATCCAACGTTCGAAAATTGGTCAAAAATGCGGTACCACGTCTGTAAAATGGAAAAATAAAAAGTTTAATTATTGTTATTTGTGATCGCACTTCCCATGAACCGAGGTTGTTAATGATTTAATCAAACAAATGTAACATTTCAAACTCAAATTATTCTTAATGTATATATTTTATAGTTACTGATTTGTATTTTAATATAACCAATATGCTTTTGTTGCCTTTAACAAGTTTTGTCCAGAATCATTCATAACCATTAAGCTTTTCTGTGTAATTGAGTGGAAACATACAGATTTACGCAAGGTTAGTATAAAAAAAATAAAAGCAGTTCTGACTTACAAACTGTTTTCTCTTCTCTTCAGTTTCTTGTATCGCTTCACTTTCATCTATACTAAATACAGTATCGCTGAGCGCAAGACCACTTATAGTAAGCAAAATGTATACTTTGACCTGTTCAAAATCTTCTAAACTAATTCGCAATCTATGTGTTTTTTCCTTTTCCATGTTATTCAGATCTATGACACACCTAAAATAGACACATTAATCAATAGCTAATTCCTGCTTTTATAGTATTTTGAAATTGATTATTTTAATTTAATAATAATTAATAAATATTTATATGTATTAGAATAGTATCGATTATTCGCAATGCTTATTTATATCAAGCTCATAAATCGATTTTCAACAATCACTGTCATCATGATTTTGCAGAAAGTGTTTCTAATGCGATTAGTTTTCGTTTTGAAAAGGTACCTTCCGACATGTATATCTTTATCCCATACTACAATTTCCACAATATAATCATCGTCGTATAAATTAAAATTATGAAGCTCCTGAAATTTAACCGAGCTTGCGTGGCTCTTTATTAATTTAGATTTCCGTTTCTCCGATCCAAGCCTGGAAAATGGAGTAAATCCTTAATGTTAAATTAAATTTCAAAGCGTCAGATTTGACATCACTGTAGCTCTTTCTACTAATATTCAAAGAAGCGTGTTAACATAATTATTAAAATGCGATACCTTACGTAATATTACCATTAAACTGTACGAATTAATTTAAAAACGATTTCTTGACTATTAAATAATAGGTTCTACTAAAATATTTCTCAATTTACTTTCTCAGTAATAGTAATTTACATCAATTAGTATTTTATCATAGCTATCTATATAAATAAGTAGAGGTATATTAAAGGTAAATAACAATATATAAATGTGTGTTTGGACTTTAATCAAAAAGTCGAGCCCGACCAAGCGTTCAGCTGATAAAAAAAACATAAAAATTGCACATTATCTACAACACTATTGCTTGAAACGATGAAGGAAAACATCGAGAGGAAACCAGCATGTCTAAGATTCCCAAGTTCGACGAAATGACATCGCCAAGTCGCATTTAGCGTCTGCGAGCTGAACCCTGGCATTGAAAACCTATGTCCCTGCAGTGAAAAGAAATAAAAGCTGTTGACGAATGATTTGTTCTTACCTCAAACGACAACTTAGAGATCGTGGCCTTTCTTCTTCAAGTTCTTCCAATCCTGTAATTTCTATCAGAGCAACAGTGACAGTTGCTATTTTAGATTTCTTGTTTATCACTTTTGCGAAATGTTCTTTTGTCGTATTTGAAAATATAAACTGAATGAAAGGAAATTCTTAGTAAATTATTTAGTAGCAAACTTGTACCTAAGTCTGAGTTAAAATTACTTCAGTAGATCGTATAAATAAGAGAAGTTTTGATATTTAGCGTGGCAAACAATTAATATTACGTATTTTCTATGATCCATTTCTGTATATACTTTTGCTATTCAACGTAAAGAGAATGTTAAGATAATTACGTACCCTTTCCACACGATCATCTTTTTTCGTTTTGGAATATTTTTCTTTCTCAATTTTCCTTCGTCTTGTAGCCTCACGTATTTTTGACTCGATACGACTTCTCAGTGATTTTGTATTGGGAGTGGAAGGTTCAAATGACTCATCGCTATCTTTAGCTTCTTCATTGAGCCTATAATATGTATATTATTGTTAAATTACTATATGCTTTTTAGAAATTTATGATATATCTATAATATATTTTCTTATTGTTATATCTGTATATCTAATTATCTATATTTTATTATTATTTGTAAGTTGTTTAAAATGTAGAATTTTTGAGTTCCGTACCGTCAAAAAAAAAAAGAAACGGACCTTAATCACTTCGTTATTCGTATGTCCGTCTGTCTTTCAAGACCTGTTTTTCAGCAATTGCTTGGGATATCAGAAGACATAAGCTATCTTTTTTATGGCCCTGAATATCAAATTAGTAGATTAAAAGTGAAGTGATGATACATCTGTTTTACTGATCGATTTTCTTTAAGGACAAGTAGGTGATCAGCCTTCTGTGTCCTGCCAGACCGAGACAGTTTTTTTGAGCGTCTCCACCGGGAATTGAACCCAGGATCCCTCGGTTCTACGCTCACGCGTTATCGCAAAAACGGTTCAAGAAAGGAACTTTTATAAAATATTAGATTTTTTAACCGCATTTAATCATATTTTATGAAAAATTAAACTTTTAAGTTAAAAAAGAAACAAATTAAACCAATAATGGGACTCTAACTCGCACTTGACAAGGTTTTTTTATAATGCATGGGATACATGATTGTCACATCTATAAATTTTGCAGATTGACTTTCTTAACAGCTGATGAGCCATTTAGTTTGTTTTTATTATGAGAGCCCATGCTCTGTGCCCTTATTTATATAGACTAGACTAAAAATATACTCACGATTCTAAACTTCCCTTAAAAGGGACGTCAAACAAAAATATACCGTTATTTTTCTGTTCTTCACTTTCGTAATTGAATGCATCATTGTTTATGATAGATGCAGTTTCAGGTTCTTTATGCTTAACTTCATAAAATATAGCGTCATTTTTATTAGCACTCAAAAACGCCATGCTTTCACGTTTAATACTATAATTAATTGAAATTTCACTTCCTTCACTAAGCGTACTGATATCACTTGTACTAACATGCTTTGAATAATTATTGAACACATCGTCTTCATTAAGTGATGTTAAAATATCAATTGATTTTGATTTCTGTAGTTTTTTTTGCATTTCTCCATACTTCATTTGAACTCTGTCGTGAAGTCTAGCGATATGCCTCCGCGTTATTGAATTTGATATATTTTTATGTTTACTTTCTTCTGAATCACTTTCCATTTCGTAATACAAAGATTTATTTACACTATCATTATCGTTACGCTCTACGACATTAATAATGTACACTGGTCATATGTTGAATATGGATTCGCTTTATCTTCAAGTTTATCTTATCTCTTATGAATGATCGAATATAAAAAGTACCAGCTATTCAGGCGTGGCGCATGCGGATTATTTCTGACACCTAATCACCTCATATTAAAAAGTGGCATGAGTGTACATTTAGTTATTCAAAATCAATCATAAAATCGAGGAATTGCATATTAACGTCGCCCGGTATTTAAACTGCATTGTTGATGGTTAATTTCCCGGTTGAATTGATAATGCACGACTCAGCAAGTTAGAAAATGCTTATGACGGCGGAAAAAGAGTCAAATGCAGCAGAGCATCAATGTTCAGGTGAATATATGGGCCTCGTGTGCAAGGAGCCCAACGGTTAGTCACGTCAGCCGCAAATTATGAGTTTCGTTGGAAATTGCGCCTCGTTTTTGGTGTAGCAACATTATGCTTTTGATAAATGGGGCTACCTAACTACTAGATAGATCGCAGAAATAATTAATTATTTTAATAGATTTTGAATAGTTCGTTAGTTTATAGCTTTTGAGTGTATTTCATTCTCGTGAATGGTGGAAGGATAAAAGTAAAGACCATTATTGTGATAATTTGTTGTTTTAAAAGTAAAATTTTATATCTTTAAAATAACGCAGCGAAGAAAACACCCGTATCCGATACAGATTTATATACCTTTTAAATATTCCCCTTTTATTCCGATATTCGTTGTAAAAATTCAGCTCACGAATATCTGATCACAATTTGATCGGTATAGGTCGATGTGGTCCTGCGTACGGCATAGAGTCATCTCTCTAAGAATTTATGATGCCTATCTACTTTTATTACGTATTGGATGGAAGACTACAGATGTCCCAAGATATGGAAAGGATATGACTTACAATGTCCAACGATATTTGTGTCTGAAGACATCTTTTGGATATCAGCTTTTATTTTATTGTAATGTTAAATCCGTAATCGAAATGATTATCTTTTAGATAGTGAAAAGTGATTTCATACATAAGTTACAGTGTTAATATGCCAACATTTGTCCATAGTTTCGATTTTCTTATCTTGCAAATATTATTTGAAAAATGTGGAAAACTCTCTTCAGAGATTAAAAAAGTATTATTTTTATCTAATTCGATAACATTGTGGATGTTAGTGACGATATAGATTTTGCAGATATTGACTAAAAAAGCTATAAATGAAACCTCCGTCGTCTTAAGACGTTTTAAGTGAGTTTTATCGATTCAAAATAGATCGTTTCTTTAATTGGCTTCTGACTTCAGTGTCTTAGAATTTTGTTTGTTTTTTGTTTCTCAATTCGACTGCAGTTTTTGTGTTTTAGTTCTGACAATTTGAAGGCAATTAAGGTTTTTCTTAAAAATAATTATCATTATTAACAGTTGGTCGGTTAGCAACCTATGTAAAGATACAAAATCTCCCTTTAAATTAATGAAATATAACAACTGCATATTTCCTAAATTCTGTAGATATCGTATATTTGAGTCATTAAATTCCAAATATCTTGCAATAGTTTGAGTTGATATAGCTATATAGGTACTTCAAGTGACATCATCTGTTTAAAATAAGACTTCCAAAAGTTGAGAAGGATCAATTTTTTACGACCTACAGTAAATTGTAATATTATTCTCAAATTATTGCATCAACTAGCGCCCCGACTACGCCTGGGTTACAGTAGCCAACGGAGAAAGAGATGAAATGGCTCCAGTAGATAAACACACAAACAAACTCTACTGCTTTATATCATTAGACTAGAACATTCCACGTCCAATACAATTTATCTGAAATAAATCCTAACTAGCAGATAATCATCAATAAACTCCCACCTCTCTAATTCATTAACGAGTTTCAAAGGTTTTCCAGTTTAGTCGGCGCTTTATCTTTACTCTACGGTCAACTTGGAACAACTTAATTGAAACTTGAAATCTTTTGAATTAGAAGTCAGGTCTTCGAGCACTGTACTATTCTCTTATAAACTTTCGAATTAGAACGGAAAGTTTTTACCGATTCTCTTTTTTGTGAACCTAGTTTAATTTAACTGAAGTTATTTACTGGCTATATACGAACAGTTGTGGTTGATTGATTACAGAAACAGTTAAAAAATGCATTTTCATCAAAGGTTAAGTATAATTTTCTAGTTTTTCATTCCAGCACCGATAAAAACTAAATTAAATATAGCCTGTGACACTCACAGATAACATAGCATTTTATAAGTAAAATAATTCCTAAAATTGGTTCAGTAGATCTCTCTATAACGTCACAAAGTCACAAATTCACAAACCGTACCTTTTACATTACAAGTATAGATAAAGAATTCTCAATCTTCCACCTTATGGTCAAAAACTATGGACAACACAATCACGCAAAATACATATTTTAATTGTCTTTTCATAGTCGTATTTAGAATATTAGCAAGGATTATAACACTCTACTTGATATCAAGTGCATATCAAGCTCTCTTACGGCTTATGTCCACTTTTATGCTTGATTAGGTTTTCAAATGTTAAAATAAAGGCAATTAAATACATTTCTTTAAATAATGTAACTTACCAACAATTATCTTAGTAACAAAAAATGAATCAAAGAAATATTTATATTCAATAGATATATATTAATATCTCATAATGTTTTAGTAAGAGTATTCCAAATAAATGTTAGTTTAAAATGCGATACATGGTAGAATAAACGAATGCAAGGAAAAATATGGAAATACACTCGTCAAATAGTACCGTGGAGATCGCTTTGCTGCGGTTAATTTCCCACAGGACACGTCTCTATAGGATCACCTACGACCGACTTTTACTTTAATTGCAAATATTTAAGCGAACTTTCATTACTTTACAGTTTCGCTTATGTAAAAGGACGCTATATACGAACTGTGATTGCATTCAAAACGTGATTTGAATTCTAATTTCTAAATGTGATTCATTATGTTTTAATTTTATGCTAATGAACTAATTGTATACAAATTCACCCATACACCTAATTGCTTTTATTATATTTTCTTTTTCTTTTGCTTTTATTGTTTTCTTCTTTTGGAAAGGAAATTCAATATCCACAAAAACACTCTGAAAAACAAATAGATCACTGCTAAATGTACTCGGAAAATTCATGTAATATGTATAAATGTATAAAGTTTTGAGGTTTATTAGGGTCTGAACAAATATGAACATTGTACCGCTTCGGGTAATTGTTATCACACGCAACGTTTGATGATACATAAACGAATAACGACTTTTAATGGCATGTTATAAATAAAACTTGACGATAAATATTCAGATGTCAAAACTATTTACTACCTGTGTAAGTTTTCTCGTATAGCAAGGTTCAGTGGAGGATTTTACGATTAAAAGTTTGCGTAAAATAAAAAATCATCCAAGTTGTATAAAGTTCCCTAGAGAGTGTAAAACGTACCCTAGAACTAAGTCTTTAATCTGTCTGTCCATCTAGCACCAGGCTGTATCTCATTAACCGTGATAGCTTGGCAGTTTCTATTTTCAGAAGTAACGTTTAACTCTTACCTTTACCTTTTACCTCTTACCGATATAGCAACAAATAATAAAATATCTAACTTAAGCAATAATTTGAACAGTCATAAATTGGATGGATGAATGCTGAACTTAATTGTAAAATTTAATAATAATTTGATCACTGGGATCAAAAAAAATATTAATCGTCTCTAACTAACATCTTATTATATAACCATAATATCTTATTAAATAACCATTTACCATTATTGTGTAATACTTTATTGATAAATACCAAGGATAGAAAAATCTATTATAGAATAAAAATTTACTTTATTGAGAACTAATAAAAATATTAGTATCCAATGCCTGTGAAATAACCGGGAAATTGGCTGATCCGTATCAAGTAGATTACAGGATGGGCAGATCGCCTTAGATTGGCTCTAATTACCTGAATCGGAGAAACTGAAACCTGAATATTCGTAAATTCGCTAGTCGACTCGAATCTAGGCTATATTCGATTGGGATTTAGCTTGGCTTTTAGTTTGCTCTGCTTTAAAATTACTCTAAGCTTCTAATGTCTGTTTAATATTCAGGGATGTTTCTGACTACATTGCTGGTTTTGTGTTTTTACATTGTTTGGTTTAGCTTCTCCTGATGTAACTAACATCGACAGGTTTTATACGAATTATTCATCAGTTGAAATCTTTGAGGTCAATGTAATTTTATATAAATAATGTAATTATGTTTTATTTCGACATTACATTTTAAAGTGTTTTGTCTAAACCGGCCAAATATTAATTACGGTATAATTGATTAGTTGCGCCTATCTAAAACTTCTGCTTATATTTATCAAAATTGCAGTTTGCCTTTCGCAGAAACTATTTCAAGGTTATAAGATATTCAGAAGGAAATTGTGTTAAAGCGAACGCTTTTTCTTAGCACAGATGAGACTAGATAAAGTACAGATTCACATTGTAATGAACATAAGGTTAGATTCTGCTCCATATACTAGAATAAATGTTCCGGAATTCCGCTATGAAAGTCTTCACCTGAATGGGAACCAATTAATCTGTCAATTGCAGTTCGCACCACGAGCCGTGCTGAAAATTAGCACACGAGCTTTTGCAAGATTCGATTAAGCTCGAAATTCAGTTCTGCATTAGTTATCAAATAACTCACTTATCAACTGAGTTGTCAAATATACCGGTAACGTGAATATTCATGGGATTTTTATTCATGAACTGCTCGGCTATATGCATGGGCCTTCAGGTGTTTGCAAATATTGCATCCTGGCCGGTTTTGTATTTTATTTTGGCTGTGTATCGATTCCAAGGTTGCTGTTACATATGTATTTATTAGGCACTCGCTGATGCCCAAAAATCTTCATGTTATCAGGGTGACATATTTCATATGTTCCCAAGAATTTTTATCCACTGAAAACGGTTAAAACGGGTCAGAAATTCATCATTAAGAACAAACAACCAAATAATTAGAAAAGTGGTTTATGTTATCCTGATAATATCATGGTATGTGTGCTTGGTAATGTTTGATCTTTTTGTAACATAAATTCTTCATAATAATTTCTCAACATTTTTCTAGTAGTAGTGAGTGTTATATATCCTTCCTTATTAGTAATTTAAAAAAAGTATTATATTTAATATTACTAGCTTTTTGCCCGCGGCTTCGTCCGAGTCGACAAAACAAAAGAGGTAGTCCAAGCGTTCCTCGCATAGTTGCTGTTCTCGGGTCTCAAACTTTCTCTGTAGATATCAAGTTGCTTTCACTTTTTTAACGAATGAAACATGTAATTTTCATGAGAATTTCCTTTGATTTCACGGGCGAAAAGGTAATTAGAATAACGAAAGTAATTTTATTATTGAATATTGTATACATATTGAATAAAACACATATTAAATGTTATTTAAACATTTATTCAGAAATTGTATAAATACAGTCGAATAATACATATCATTTCGATGTCGAAAAAAGCTTAACTCTTATGTACGTATAAATGCTTAATGGTATGTCATGTCTTAATACTATGATCCATTTTACTATTTTCGTAAAATAATCCCTTGGTTATATAATTTTCATTGTCTTTGGCGTATTTAATATTTAGAATTTGAGTGATGAATTTACAATGATCATATGTAATGGAAATGATTACTAAAACTATTTTTGGATATTTGCATCAATGATAAGAATAAATTCATATTTAAGGTACTAACATAGTTCCTCAACAAAATGTGTCCTTATTGGAATAAGTGAATGTTATTATTACATTTTCCAAATGCATTTTTAAACATGCAGCTGATACATCAATTATAATAATGATTTTTAGTTATAGTTTACTCTTTCATCATGTCTCTGCTACGCTTCATCTTTAAATAAACAATACTTTCTAACAGTTAATATTTTTTGGTTTACATTATTATGCAACGAAAATACAATGCAATAGACGCTCTTAGAGAAGGTAAGGCGCCGTTGTCATAATGCCTACCTCTTGCAATTATCAACCTTATCTTTCCCCTTGTGAACTAAACATACGATTAAAAACTAAAGGAAATTTATACAAAAACAGTAAAACAGCATTGCGACTAGGGCTTAAGTCTAACGGCTAATGGTAAACATTTGTTTGTAATACTATAATGAACTTAGAGTATACATAATTCACATACTTGTGCAGATAATTTCAGACTTTATCATATCGGTACATGGCACATTGCAGTAAGCTGTTTATTTCTAAAAGCTAAAGGCTAGTAAGTCATCAACTGATTTAATCTAGTTTTCATAGTGAAATGTTTCTATGAAATGTATAGACGTTTTGTGCTTATAAATGTTCATGTGCTCGGTTATTAAGCCTTAGAAACAGTGTATTGAACTAATTTTATGTTAATTTAATGAAACATATTCTATAGGAATATAACATGTACTTGAATAAAATTCAGATTTTTTTAAATATCAGTATTTTTTTCTGTTTTAAACTCCGAATAACTTTAAAGAAATATTAACATGATTTACAATAGATAAAAATAATTTCACAATTTTATAATAGCCAGTTGTTTAGTTACAATAATTTACTTATAGCTTAAATCATCTTAATTATTAAGAAATTAAATTTTATATTTACAGTCTCATTTATATCCACGAATTAACACATTATCACAAAAAAAAAACATGATAATTATTTGAATCCATTAATATTTTTATTCAATCTTGTCAGAACGAAGTCCGTCATACATACTTAAGACCAGAATAAAACGTTATTTTACAATATATTTATCATAATGGTTCATTAATTGTAAAGATGTTCTCGAAATGTAATTAATTTATAGGTATTAAATTTCAATTAATCGATAGAAAATGGCTTTACGAAACGCAAATTTACTCAGGTATATATTTTGTAAATAATAATTATAAATAGAATAATTAATATGTATATAATGCTAGCATTGAAAAGTATTAAGCGATTACTTTTTAGTTAGATGCAAATCAAACGAAATATAAAAAATAAGTAATTAAATTGAATAATAAAGCACTTCATCTTCCTTTAAACGGTAAATACTAATTTGAGAGTAGTGAGTATTTATTTTGATAAGTTAAGAATTACTTTGTTATTTTAAGGGAATCATCAAAATATATAATATTACACATGTTCAACTTTCACATAGTTGTAAATCAATATTTATTTTCATAAATAAAACATTTTTCAATAAGCGGCAATCTTAATAAACGTCAACCAATTCATAACTCCAATAATAAATAACACATCAATTTCATCTATACATTTACCTAGTTCTCTGCAAACGGTTGAGCAAATATATCATTCAGTAGTTCTTGGTACTCGTCCGCATTGTAAAGGTAATCTTCGTCGTCTAGAGTCGAATTGTACCTGAAAATAAGATAATATAAAATAGATAATTCCGGACATCCTAGAAAAGAAGGGAACCAGATCGATGGAGAGAGAATATTAGGAGAATTTTAATATTTAGATAATATGCTATTTGTACATCCGAGAAAGCCAGTTCGAGCCTAATCAAATAAGGGACCAATACTTTGTAAGATTATAAATTTATTTAACTGTTATTGAAGGATATAGATAACTATAGCACACTAAATAGTGAAGTATCACGAAAACAATATTATGTGGCAATTTAATATTTTCAACCTCGGTTGTAAGTGTATAATTTTCCATAATTTATCTTCCTAGATATTTAAATACTAATTACATATTATTTAAAATACTACTGTATGTACAATGAGGTCGTATTTGGTACTGTATTTGAAAAGCAAAAACGAAATGACTTGTTATTCTGAGAATATATTAATGCTATTCTAAGAAGTTATACAAAATATAAAATGAAGAAAATACCTTACCTCAATGCATCCCGTTTTCGTCTATCATTACCATGAGCTGTGGCTTGTATACACAGCACTGCAAAGCGATTGTTGCAGGCATATCTGTAAAATAAGATGCAATAATACCATGTAATTAGATGTTATTTACTTCATGGATAATAGTGTTGTATTATCTTTGATTGCTGCAATAAATTATGGCTTCATTTAACAAGAAATGCACAATTAATGAGGAGATATATTTAAAATAGTATTTCATAGGTTCACTTTTAAAATCATAAACAATTATGAGAGAATCAGCAGAGTTATGCACTTTGAAGAATGACATCCATATTATTATGACTTCTTAAAGTCGTCCGGAGGTCAAGTTAATACTACTATGTGCTCTATAGCTAAAATATTAATAAATAATATGAGCAATGCCAAATAAATTTACATATCCATTGTATCTTTGACAATCATAATATAATCGGTAATACATAAAGAAATAGTTAATATTATTGAAAAGTCCATTGCTAATATTTCATAAATAGAGGCGAATTTTAAGTTGCTACGAAAATAACTTATAGAAAAAAAACATACAAAGGCGAAATTGTTAAATTTATACGCTATCTTCTTACGATGCTAACTAGTGCCACTTTGATGGATTGCTTCCATGTTCTCCGTCTCGTTGTACAATGGGTCGAGAACGCTTTATAGATGATAACGATGGTGGATGATGATGATGATGATGGAGGATGATTTTTGTATGTGGTAGTCGAGCATGCTTCGGCACGAATTGGGCAAGACACCTCCACAGAAGACCGGCGTGAAATAGCATTCTGCTGTGTTTCGTTCAGTGGGGGAGCCGCTGGCCCATATCCTTTTCCTTGCCATTCCCACTCCTTTCCTTTTTCCTCTCGCTAAAACTTTCTTAATCCCTTCCCAATTGAAAGTCGGCAATCCATTTGTAGAGGCGTAACGCTTGCAATGAATCTTATACCTCTCAAAATGTTCATGGACGGTGGTAGCGCTAACCATCAGGCGTCCCACCAGCTCCATTGCCGTGACATAAAAAAATGAAAGCGATGAAAATATACCTTTCTTGCGACAGCACATTGTGCATTGCTATTCCGCGCATAGTCGGCTCGCCGCATTGCCTCCGTCGCAGAATGTGTTAAAGCGCTATATAGACTCATGATAGCAAAGATGACTTCGATAATGCTGATAACGATGATGATGTTGCTGATATAACCATACCTCTCTTGTGACAGCAGCTTATGAGAGTACAGCGAGGCGGCCATGCCGCGCATCGCCGGCTCGCCGCTCTGCCACTCGTCGCAGAACGTGTCCAGAGCGCGCTCGCCGCTCGCGTGCGACCCGTGCCAGACTAGTTTGTGAGGCCTGAACATAATGTTGGTTTTATAATTGTTTAATAAAAGGAAAAGAGAGAAAGACATTGTTGAAGTGAAAACTTCTACAGTCGCGATTTTATTTATTTATTTTATATTCTTCATTGCATACATAGACGATACAAAAAAAAATTATAATAATTGTAATAAAGGATTTTTATTCATAGCCTTATGGTATAATGGAAAAAATACATTGTTTATTATTTCTAATTACAACAGTGTTTCTTGACGGCTCTCCTTTGTCTTAATCTTCGTGACGTATTGGCGATTCAAAACACTAGTTGTTTTGAGTTTGATAAGTTTAAGTTCTTTGATTTATCAATTATTATTTTTAATAGATAAATGGATAAAAAAATCATGAAGGTAGCATAGTCTTGTGACTTGATGATAACGTGATATTCTTTTTATAAATGTTAATGGAATAACAAAACAATAAAATATAAACAATAAAACAACTAACTAGTAAAACGAGCATCAAATGCATCTTTGTTCTCGAAGCATCTAGAAATCTTACCAATTAGCGTCCATCATGATGTTCTTCCCACTAAAACTGAAGATTCTCGGCGTTCCCGCTAAAATGCCGCCGTTGCCATCAAATATTTCAGAGAATGACTTGAACAAAACCTCTCCATATGTGTTCACGACGGGCAAGTGTCGGTCCGCATATCGTACTATGGAATCTAAATTTTGTATCCTGTAAAAGGAAATAACAGAAAGATTATCACAATGTACATAAATTATGTATAATTTGAAAAATCTGTGCTTTTTCCGTTTTTTTTTTTGTTATAATTAATAGACAAACGTCACTACGCATGTCCACCTGTAACAAACTTTAGAGCGGACGGATTCCGCCCGAACTTCACTTACCTGCTAGTCAGGAAAGCTCTAAAGGTTCCTTTCAGACCAGCGCGTCTCGCCTGTCGATAACACGCGTAGTCAGCTCGTCGCACACCATGCATATCACCTGACAGAGGTTCGTTCAGAGCTGCTAATTTTAGCTGCGGGAAGAATAAATGTACTATTAGACCAAAGTTTCTCAAAAATCTCTTGTGTATCTAATAACATCTAATAATTAATTGAATTATTTTCTTGTACCGTTAAGTATTTAATTACATTTAAGGAAACTTAAATAGAACGGCGCATGCTCACATAGTAATATGCAATTAATGTGAGCGCTTAGAAATTTAACAATTGTTGACGGTCAAACATACAAGGTTCTCGGTCGGCTGTGCGGGTACACACGCACACATGTGTACGTATAACGCCCAGAAATATGAGTACGCGATTTAAAAGAAAATCTTCTGCTTGTATTGCCTCGATTGCTGTATTATTTGGTATATAGGAATCGTAGCATTATACGGTTGTAAGAAGAAACACCAATCTATACGTAAATCTACTTATCCTCATTTCAAGACAAAATTTACACGTTCCTATATTTTTTGACCTGATTTGTCTTCCATCTAAAAATACTTACCGTTGGCCCATTAGTAGCTATTGGCGGGGAATTATCCACGAAGTTTGATAAATGTGGTACATGCACTAAGCTGGCAGCCGGCATGGGCGTTGGCATTGGGGCTTGGGTTGTCGTGAGAGGAGCCTGCGTCACTAGCGATCCTAACTGCATTAGAAACATCGTTTTATATATACTGATATTGTAAAGATAATTTTTCTGTTTTTTTTTTTTTGTATTTTTATTGACCATTGGACCGATTTAAAAAATTCACATTTAAAAAGCTGCAATTTCGTTTAGTGATAATCACTTAATAATAGGCAATATATGTTCCATGGGCGATGACGATATGACGAAGATATTATATACGTTTAAGATTATGACGTTTTCATAGGCACAATTGCCGAATAACGGAACGGTGTGCTAAGTCAAATATACAAGGAAATTAATTAATAAATAATATTTTTACGTCGTTTTAACAAGTTTTTTACGTAATCAGTGTATGCAAATCTTCAAATTCCAGTTTTCGTATCACACGACATGTGGAACATTCCGTATAATTACATAATAATATTTTATTCTATATAATATTATATTCTATATCATATCTTTTTTTTTCAAAACAAAAGTAACTTTTTTGCATGTGGTGTTTACCTACAATAAATTGTACACTAAGATTGATGTTATGTTTATTTGTTTATTTTTTAACAATAAATGGTAAAGCTTTAAAAAAATAAATAAATATAGGTACCAAAACGTATTGCCAGCCTGAATTCACTTTGACAAAGAGAGCTTGTTCCTCCATAACATAAGCTAATGCTCCCACAGGGCTTGATGCAGCAAGCTGTAAATAAAACATAATTAGATTTTTTTATATAATATAAAGATAACATATTTTAATAGAAAAACAATATTATCTTCGTAACCTAACAATTTAGCCATACTGTTTGTCCCATCAATAAAGATGAACTTTTAAAAATTCATTTAGAAATGTAAGTCTTACGGATTTTTAAATAATTCCTTACTATATTTACCTACCCGCATCATTTCTTCTGTTGTACGGAACACAGCAGCCCCAGGAGCAGTTTTGCTGGATTCATCAGCGTGGCTTCTTGTATCCAAAGGAGGTCCTATAAGTAGATTTTAATCATAATCATCATTGTTATTATCTCAGGCTTTACAGCCGCGAGTCTTGGCCTAGTCCAGTATTTTCTTCCAGCTCTCTCGATTTATTAATCATAATATAATAGAATAAATATAAGAACTGTATGTCTGTGTATAATAAAAATGAAAAGCTGAAGAGCTTGTTTGAATGCGCTATCCCATTAACCAGTTGATTGATTTCAAAAATTATTTCACCGTTTGATATGGTTGGCGCTAGTTTTAATATCAAGTTATTATTTTAATTCCTTAATAGAATGATTTCTGTATACTATACATACAAATAGGTCCATTTAAATGTTTATTAAAGAGAAATGTGATAGTTATATGAGCTAAATACACGTTATAACCATAACATAATTGCGAATTATTGAATTTACAAACAAAAAAAAATCTTTAGATTATTCAGTCACACACGTAAAGGTCATTGGGATCTTAGAGAGCAACAGGAAAAATATGAAAAATTAGTCAAGTCTCCGTCTCTCTTGAATTGTCAGTTTAATAATAAAATCTATACTTCATTTAAATATCTAAAAATAGACCGAACTTAAAACTATGCGATAAATACGAATATAAATTACTTATTTTATACTTACCGTTTTTGTCTCTGCTTTTTTCTTTAAGCTCTTTCAATTCTTTTAGAGCTTTTATTTCGTCAAATGGACTTTTTTGTACTATTTCCAGCAGCGTGTTAATATAATAAACACGTAATTAGCAAGTATGAAATGTTATTTTAAATACATATGTATTAATTTTTGAGGTATAAATTAGGTCAATATTTATTTTGAATGTAATACGAATATTAATATCATGTACAGTTCATTAATAAATACTTAAATGAAAAAAATATTACCAGGTCTGCCAAAATACTTCGTGCTGCCATGAACGGGGTTTTCTTCAAAGTAGCTAAGACCTGGTTCTCCCTTAGGTCCAACTATGGATATGCCAGGGGGTCCCGGAAGCCCCGGCTGGCCTGGAGGCCCGGGAGGTCCCGGGATGTATTGCACTACGTCGGATTTGAAGGCTGTACCCGGGGGCCCTGGTGGTCCCTCTGCTCCTTTTGGCCCGGGCAATCCATCATTACCGCGATCACCCTTTTCACCTTTTAACTGAAACAAAAACAAAGGGTTTCAAAGTCTAACAGTGTGAGGAAAATTCACAAGTTTAAATCGATAATTTATATCCGAGCATTTTATTTAGTTTTTCAAAAATTAATCTTTAATATTTTAAGTGAACTATTTAATCATAATTAATATATGTATACAATGTATACAAGTAAGCCGATAGAATAAATATATATGAAGTCAGCCACTTTCTCTCGAGAAATGTTCCTAGTAAAGTTTTGACTTGTATGCATCTCAGATATGGCGTAGAGGATGTGAGATATTTACATTGATAACCCGTCAAGAAAATTATGAAGGTCAAAAGGTCACAAAAATCATTTTTTCGCAAATATGTGACGACTTAAATTGCTCCGAGGTAATAAATAGTATCATTGTAAAAATTGTTTGTCGTAAAATGATGTACAAAAACAGCGTCTTGCATGCTTCTGACAAATTTAACCATTTTCACAGTAGAGCATTGAGAAGATGACTAGAATGCACCGAAATTATATAATGTACAGTTCACCAAGGTATACATTATTTACACTTTTAAGTGATACAATTAATAATTTATTTATTTTATTGTATGGTTGAGAAATTAATTCATTAATGTTTATCATAAAATATCATCTTGTAATTCGTGTTAAATATTTAAAGCGATTTTGTGACCTTCATTCTCTGATTTGCTCAATCTGTGATTCGCTCGAAACCTTACAATCTTTAAAATATTTTAGCTTAAATGAGTAATAAAAACGTATTATCTTTTGTTTATTGAAGTATGCATTTAATGTAATTAAATAGGAATCTTTAATTATTCAATTACCTTCGATTTTTTTTTGAGTTCCATTATACTCAAAGGATAAAACGGGAGTCTATTGTTAATTCTTCGCTGGCTGTCTGTCTATTTGTCTGTCCGTCCGTCCGTGACAGATAATTATTTTTTGCATGAAATGTCTTAGAAGTTTTTTTTCGTATGAATAAAGAGGTAATTAAAAGTCAATACAAGAACTAAATGTTCGTTTTATTCGCATGCAACCAACAGTCTGCTCAGAACAGAAGTTTAGGCTTCGAGGAGGACCGATTAGCAAAAGAGTCACGTTCAATGATACACGCTTACCAAAAACACGCATTTAGTGTTAAGTTCCGAGCATACGCGGTTGTGTTGATTTAATGGTGTTTAAAAGAATTAAATAAATTATGTATTACATTGTTATACTAGCGCTGGTTGCCTTATACCTCTATGGTATCCGAACATTCAATTACTGGAAGAAAAGGGGTGTTAAAAATGATCCACCTATAGCATTTGTAGGAAATAATCTTAACCAATTCATACAAAAAACCAGTATGGCCACAATGGCTGAAGAAACATACCTCAAGTATCCAGAAGAAAAAGTAGTCGGATTTTTTAGAGGAACCAGGCCGGAACTAATTATACGAGATCCAGATATAATGAAACGCATTCTTGTGACAGATTTCAACAATTTTTATTCTAGAGGACTTATGCCAAACACACAAGTAATAGAACCTCTAATGCAAAATTTATTCTTCGCTGACGGAGATTTGTGGAAGCTAATAAGGCAACGATTTTCGTTGGCCTTCAGTACTGGAAAGATTAAGGCCATGTTTTCATTTATTACGGAAAGAGCAGAAAAATTACAATTGCTCGCCGACGAGGTTGCGAAACTAGATTCATATGATGTACGTGAATTAATGGCGAGGTATACAACTGATTTTATTGGCGCCTGTGGTTTCGGCATTAACATGGACACATTGAACGACAACAATTCTGAATTCAGAAAGTTGGGCCGAAGGATTTTTATACGCACACCGCGCGATGCTACGCGTGGCGCATTAAAATTCATATTTCCAAATATTTGTAAACATTTGCATTTTTTAGCATCTGAATTGGAAGACTCAATGAACTATCTAGTGAAATCAGTGTTGAATCAAAGAAATTACGAGCCATCGGGGCAGAACGATTTTATCGACTTAATGCTTGAATTGAGAAAGAAAGGAAAGATCGTCGGGGAATCTTTGGAAGAAAAAAATCCAGATGGAACACCGAAAACGGTGGAATTGGATTTAAGTGACAGTCTATTGATAGCGCAAGTCTTCGTATTTTTTGGAGCTGGTTTTGAAACGTCATCGACAGCGTCCAGTCATACGTTGCATCAGTTGGCTTTTAACCAGGGCTATCAACGAAAAGTGCAGGCAGAAATCGATATCGTCTTAAAGAAATATAACAATAAAATCACTTATGAAGCAATAAATGAAATGAAGTGTTTGGAAAAAGCGTTTTATGAATCTTTACGCATGTATCCGCCTGTTGCTTTCTTAATGAGAAAGAGCGCTTCACAATATACGATACCCGAAATTGATTTGATTATCGATAAAAATGTAACAGTCGTTATTCCAATTAGAGCAATATTTAATGACGCGAAATATTTCGAAGACCCTAGCAAGTTTAATCCAGACAGATTTACATCAAGTAAAGATATGAAAAATAGTGTGTTTATACCATTTGGTGATGGACCACGGGCATGTGTTGGTGAGTTTATTTTCAATTCTTTTTCCGTTTCACAGCGGCTTCGCCCGTGGTACATATATAGTAACCTTTAGTAGGATCTCAGGGATTACATACACATAAAACGGTGAAAGAATTTTTGAAATCCGTCCTATTGGAACGATTATGATCGATCGATATTCTTGAGAATATCGCCTTCAAACAAACAAACAATTTCATTAGCTATATATAAATAAATAGCAAATAGTTTTAAAAACTATATAAAGTTATATTTTTAAAACTCTCAAATACATAAACAATAGAATTAATTTTGTAGTTTTTCAATTATCCTATTATGATGATAGAATCATAATAAATAAAATATTTATTTCACCTTGAATTTAATTTGAATGACATAGTTATTCAATGGCGCAGAAATTTTTGTGCGAAAACATGCGAACGAAAACACAAAGGTTTCCTCTTTATGTTATCAAAGTCTAGATAAGGATAGGCGAATATAATTATTTTAGCGATCGTCGTCATAAATGCCCTTGATATTTACTAATAAACGTGTTTATATTATATTAATGAGTTAATCTTTAATGGAAATACGTTAAGACTTTAAACATTTTTAATAAGTGTTCGTAAATATCATAGATTTTTATTTGTTGCAGCTGCGAGGTTGGGGTACATGCAATCAATGGCAGGTCTTGCAGCAATATTACACAAATTTGACGTTGAAACGACACCAGAAACCATTCTGAAACCAAAATCGGATCCAACGGGAATCGTTTCAGAAAATTTTATAGGAGGGCTACCACTTAAGCTACGAAAACGAACAAACTGTACATAGCTCTAATAATTAAACATGTTTATTAATAACTGTGACATTTTATATTTTTTATTTTACAACAAATGCAATGGCATTTCGTGCTATCGGTGTCGTGTTTGATTGCATCGTTCTGCTTTTATTATGCGGCAATAAATTAGACACTATAATTATATTTACAAGCGTTTCTATGGTTCTAAGGTCTGTGGGTGTTTTTCTTTATTTTGATATTACAATAATATGAGAAAAATACAATTTAGCGACATACTTTAATGTCGAAGAATTGCAAATATTTTTGAAATGTGCAACTTGTTTATTTACATTAATTACATGCATCAGTTACATTTCTAATTTATTACAGTATACTAGCTGGATCCTGCGGCTTCGCTCGCGTGATACCCGGCTATTTGTAGCCTATGTATTAATCCAAATTACAATCTACCTCTGAACGAAATTTTATACAGATCCCAAAAGAGGCTTTTGCGTGAAAGAGCAACAAACACACACACATCCTTACAAACTTTCGCATTTATAATATTAATAGGATTACGAATTAAAATTGTATATTGTACCGTTTAACAAAATAATATACAAAATTAAAAATAGATGTAAATAATAATTTATTTGGCATTCACATTGTATGACTTTTTACTACTTATAAACAGAAACTCTATAGCTGGAAGGTATATCTGAATGGTATATCACATTTTGTGGTTTCATTCGAAGTACAAACATTATAAGAGCAATTTAATATTACTCGCAACAATACAAGCATAACTTTGCGAAACAAATGTTATTTTATGTAACAACATTTCGAAGATTAAAATTTTATAGACATATTTTACTTAAATTATGTATTGAAAATGTACTTACCATGGAAATATCCAAAAGACTGACACCAGGGTAACCCTTTTCTCCTTTCGGACCTATAGCGCCCGGATTTCCTGGGGGCCCTAGAGTACCTGGACGACCCTGTGTATATAATGAATGATAATTACTGATATTTTATAAATAAAACGATACTATCGTCAAAATGTTTCTATTTTTGGTTAGAAATTTTGGAAAAAATTTTTGTACCAACCTTATTGTTCTATGCAGCGTGATAAAAAATAAGACACGTCAACTTTATTTATTAGCATTAAAACGTTTAAATGTAACATTTTACGACAAATTAACATTATTTTTGTACAAAAATATGACTTTTCGTCATCTTAATAACCGTCTGAATAACAAATAAACAAACACATTTAATTCTAAGTAGATATATATAAGTCGTATTAATTAAACAATAAAGAATAAACAAGTAATTGTAAACGGCTCGTCAGCTTAAGACATTGTTCCACAATTAATCTTCTTTGTTCCACAAAAATTCTTCGCAAAGTCCCTTGAAATATTTTACAATTTACATATATTATTTGGATTGTTAACAACTTACCATCCAGCCTGGGAGACCTATATCACCCTTTTCACCAGGTTTCCCCGGTGGTCCAGGGATCCCTTGCAGACCTTGAAGGCCACGAGGTCCCGGGGGTCCTGGCCGCCCTCTTCTGCCTCTTGGCCCTAAATCGCCTTTATCACCCTGTTGCAAAAAACGAAATTTAGGCAGACTAAAAAAAGTTATTCCATGAAGATAAGTAGAAAATACTGACAGTTGATTTAGGATAAAGGAAATACCCTATAATAATAATGTGACCCTAATGTCTATAAAATGTTTAAAAAGTCGGCTTATAAAAACACAAGAAAGGCTGAAATGATTTCAATGACTTGTTTTGTTCGATATATTTGCATTAGTGCATGTCATTGCATCAGCATTGTAACAGATGAATGCTTCACAAAAACGTGTATCCGCCAGCAGTGATGCAGCCGAGTTGACAAGGGCAAAGGGGCAACGTTCATCTCAAATGATATTTTGATTTTCTGAATACAATATGAAAGAAAAGATAGCATCGTTTTTATAACGATTAATATGTATATATAAAAGATAAAAGTATAATATATATATACAAGAATAATTGTTAAAAAATTGCCAAAAAATTGAATTCATACTCCAACCATCTCGTCTCGTATCGGTATAATATCCAATAATTTCAATGTACTTAACATATTTCTTAAAACTTACTGTAATTCAAATATTAATTGGATTTCAATATTAAATAATTAAATAAACCTATTTAAGAAATACCTTAACGGTAATGATATCAGAACCAGCTGAAGCGATAGTGACAGGGCCTGGAGGTCCCCGTTCTCCCCTCTCGCCCTTCAAGCCTGGAGGCCCTGCGGGTCCCGATGTGCCTGGCATCCCAGAAGGCCCAATGTCACCGCGCTCTCCGGGGATCCCGTCTTTACCGGGCCTACCTGGTATTCCATCATTACCACCGCTTCCTTTTTCACCCTGTTGAAGATTTTTGAGAATAATAAGATGAACCGGGGCTTTTGAATACAATATAAATATTGATTCTGCAATCTGATAAAATATGATGTAGGCATAAAATTTTATGTTTTTTTGTACTGTTTCTTCCTTTGGGATTATCATTTTTTTTTATAAATTTAGTTACTTCTGTATTGGTTTGCATGAATATATGAACTTTTAACACTAACCTTTTCTCCCTTCTCCCCCTTAGAGGTAGGCGAGAGTCGTCCTAAAAATAGTACACATTTAATATCATTCTATTATTATAAATAAACGATATTACACACGACGTTGAAGCGTTGAAGGTATAGCGTATGCAAATATGTCTAAACATTTAAATTTATTTAGCGTAAGCGTATCGTCATATATTATAATTAATTAATTTATTTAATTGTTTCTTAAGGGCGACTTACAAAGCATACACTAAAACATTATTTAACAAGAAAAATTAAAAATGCAACATCATTTTTATGACTTGGCACCTGTCGTTAAGAATTCAGAATCTTCTGTTGTGAAACCCAAAGGCAAAGCTGGTGGTCCTGGGGGGCCGGGAGTACCTCGTTCTCCTAAAAAAAATAATAAAATAAATACAATTACACACCACTATAAAATTCGAGACAAATATTCTAGAGATGAAAATAAGGATATTTTTTGTAACTTGATCATTATCAGAATCATTAATAAATTATTATGGTTCTAGTTAGATGTATAATAATCTAAGAAAGTATCCTGAGTATCCTTTGCATATGGATCGAAAGTTGTTTTTGTATTGATGGTAGAACCATTTTGGCACATATAAGTATGTCATGAGAAGAAATAACCTTCTATTGTATAAACTTGAATTATCAAAAAATTATATTATTCCTATGTTGTACCTTTTTCACCCTTTTCACCCAGTCGGCCATTAGCTCCCGGTAAACCAGGACGTCCGTCATGTCCAGGGTCGCCACGATCACCCTTAACTCCTCTATCCCCTTTTGGACCAGAATAGCCCTAAAATAAAAAAATTAAAGGAAAGCCGTATGTTAAAAATAATGGTTTTCTTTTTTAGAAGGTCGATTGGCTTAATTGTTTTTAAGTCTTCAATAAAATTATACATATATTATACATATTCATTAATATTTTATAGGTTTTAGAACTACTGTAATTTAAGTTTTTTAAAGCATCAGTAATAGAGTTTTAGCGTATTTATCGGCATTAAATATTTTATTTCGATCATTTTTTAGTTGCAACAAAAATCATCCAAAGAACTCACACGGTCACCTTTCGGCCCAGTTTGTCCTACAAGTCCTCTTTCACCTTTGGGCCCTGGAAAACCTCGTTCACCTTGAAGGCCTATGGGGCCAGGTTGTCCCGCGTCCCCCTTTGGACCCGGAGCACCGGGCCTGCCAATTGCTCCTCCGTATGAACCCAATAATGATTCCTACATAAAATATTTTTTTATAATGTGATATTAATAATAATGAATGTATGCAAGATACGATAACACTACTAATAAAAGATAAGCTGTTGAAAAAAACGTGTCTAAAAAATATACTATGACCCATTTTGCGCTGTCTTTAAAATGCAGATTAGGCACGGGTAAATCGTTGAAACCATTGCATTGAAACATCAAAATTCAAACTCCTATATGCTAGTTATTTTAATAAGACACGTATCGAACAGGGGGACTACATGAACAAAAATTGTATTTTCACTGCGTTAAGAGCTGGATGTTAACACATCCACAGCATAAAAAAATGATGCACGCACGTTACCCACAATTATATGAACAGTCAGCCGGCTTACGCAGGGCGCTCTGTCGGTACATAGGGTCACACGCATATATGCGCATGCACATGTATTAAAATATATTTATTGTATTAAAAAAACACTGTTAAATTACCATGTTGCTTGAAGAGCAATTTCACAAGAAAAATGAATGATTGTCCACATGACCATAGCGGAATCGTTAAAATAAAGTTAATAGTTCTTCTATCTTTTTGATTATTTTCTATAGCATTATGTTTTCAACATACTATCAAATTATTATATACCCTGAAAATGTATCATAGACAATTTACTATTTGTTATTCTGCCACTGCAGTAGATACTTTGATGTTGTATTCGTACGTAGATTCGTGGAGAATATTCTATTTTTAACTCATGTACTCCTCATAAATAACTTGCAAACAACTACATTATATTCCTACTTCTATATCATACAACTTTTAATGCATATTATTGTTGCATAGCCAGAAGTTTAACCACAAACAGGGTAGATCAATTTCCTTATCTTTATCGTGTCGTAAATTTATCTACCAAGTGGAAGTCACTGTGAAGTTTGTCTTGACTTTTTGTTTACGGAAGACCAAGTTTACTTGGACCATTAAATTTTATTGAAACTGAAATTTGTATAAAACTTAACTTGCAGTAGTAAGTCATTATTGTTTATTATTAGTAAGTTGTCACAGGCGCGATAATATAATGTGATATTTTATAAAATTCGTTCTTTTCATACATATATTACGTTTGTTTATATGTCAAAATATATATAAAAGCCAATGTGTTTTGATGCTTGATGCGTTATGACTACACTAAATGGAAAATAATCGTAATTTTCTACGTTGTAAACAATTATCTTACCTTGTAAATCTGTCTAGGCTTCCAATTGGACTATAAAGCAAAGAAAAGGTTGCATGAAATTCAAAAACAGTGTTAATTAATTTTAATAAGTTACATTATTGCCATGTCCCATTTCTTGGCTTTAGTACGTGTTTATTGAGATAAACGATATGTTATGCATGAATGGACGAAAAATATATTTTAAAAAGCTTCCACAACAAATTTACGAACAGATAGTATCCAATGTAAATAAACGGGTTTAACACCCATTCCGTAAAACGGAACTTACTTCAAAGTTATTGTAATCAGAGGAACCGGGGTTGCCAGGAGGGCCTGGTGGCCCCGGACTTCCAGGCCTTCCATCGACACCTGGCTCTCCCTTCTGACCAGGCTGGCCTTCCGGACCGCGAATACCATCATCGCCACGATCGCCCTTTTCACCTCTCGGACCCATAGGTCCACGTTCGCCGGCAGGGCCCATTTGTCCCTATATTATATATTAGAATACTTAAATGTGAAAAATTTAAAGAAAATGCCATGCCAAAATCATCATCGGTTCATTCGAACCTGTGTTTTGTGCCTATGGGAAGGAGATTTTTCACTTCGTTAAAACTTTCGTTATTCGTATATATACACTTCGTTATCTTAAGACACAAAAATCATACATCTACAGTTACAGAAGGGCAAGCCGCAAACAAACTTTCGAATTTTTGTAAGGATTTAATGCTGTGAAACTTTAAACTTAAAATAATTTTATGATGCCTAATGTATTTTTGAAATGATGACGTCCACCTTTTGAGCATTCTTAATTCCACTTGGACATATGCCTTTTTGCCGAAAAGAATTTAATTAAATTACATCATTAGTAGAGGGACGGTAATATTTGGAACGATAATATCTGGTATACTCACAGGTATCCCTGGAGGGCCCGTTCGTCCATCAGCTCCAATCAAACCCGGGGGCCCTGGTGGCCCCTGTAGTTCGGGAGCTGATTCCAACAGAGCCAGTATAGTGCTTGAATTACAACCACATTGTCCGAGCGATACGTAGTTCTCGCCGAAGATTTGCTGCGAAAAAACATGTATCAGAGAATTATATGTTCATATGTAATATTTTACGAAAACAACGATATTCTATAGGCTTAACAATTTAAAGAAGAAAGACTTAGTATCAAAGATTGGTAATTTGCTCATTTAATTTTATCATTTCATACTCGTTAAATGAAGCCTAACATACGTTATAACTTTATGGAAAAACGCTTGTATTTTCTGATATATACATAGTTTTATATATACCAACCTTCACGCTTGTAACCTACGCACATCCAAATGAATTGCATGAAAAGATAAATATTATTAAAAAATATAAAATCATCCCAATAAACAATGGAATGTGAAAAATTATGTACACGCCGAGCATGAAGAATATAATAAGGAAAACGTAAAAAAACGCTTACGTCGTCTCCAGAACCCGATGATTCAGCAATAGTTGTAGCGCCTGGAGTCCCTGGAGCCCCTGGTGGGCCTGGGGGTCCTGGAGGGCCACGAATAGATTCCCCTGGAGGACCCTGCACATACAATAATAACTTTCAAATGACAAAATAAACAATAATTAATCTAATAAATCAGGTATTTGCCTCTTAAATTTAGCGTTAATATTACCAGTTAACTCAGTATAAGTAGTATTAGATAATTGTATTGAAATAGACTAGGTTAACTGCCAATTTTGCAATCTCTTGCTTCATCAATTCCGCCAATATTACCGCGTATCGCACGCGAATGCCTGATGCTACAATCAACATAGAGTGTTAAGTGTTTGCTAATAGCTCTACATCATTGTTTAATCCCGATATACGGTTGTTTACACTGGACGATACCACTAAATTTAATTCCTCATCATATAGGCAAGTTTTACGTATAAAAATACTGTATAGTACGCTTGGAAAACAAGCCTCGCTGGATTTAAAAAGAAAGTTACGATCGTTCGTGTCTCCACGTTGAAATCGATAAGAAAACTAGTTTAAAGTGCTTCTGTACCACATCGCATCGGGTTACCATTTCCGTTAGCACTTTGGAGCTGGGAAGAAATAATTTTCAAGCCTTAATTTTAAATATTTTATCGGCGATACCGTTGTATTATAATTAATTGAAATTTAAAGTTTTAGTATTATCTTAGGTACATTACCGATTTTTTGACTAAGACAAACGTATATATAGATAGATAAAACTAATAATATCGTGTCGAATGTTCTAAACGCAACGTTGAGGGTGTAACATCAATAAATCCTAAAACAAATCACTTGGATTCCGTTTGCGGTATCCGTGAATTTAACGATTAAATTTTGATTAATATTTATCTGTTTATCATTCTTATGTGAATGTTTGAGGTTAATTTTACACAGGCAACAGAAAATACAGTTAAGTAAATGTAGTATACAATCAATGAATTTTTAATAATTACTATAAACAGGTTAAAATAAACGTTTTTCTTTAAAGTGCAGTCTTTTATTATATTCATCGAAACAAAATATTTTGGAGAAAAAAATGGTAAAGAAACACAATCTTGCCCTTGGTCCCCTCTCTCCTTTTTCGCCTCTTAATATCGGTGGGTAGCCTGAAAACAAAAAAGAAATGAATCGAATTTAAATTCATCTCCTTCATATAAAACTTATCATAATAATATTTTACCTTCCTTACACTCAAAGAGACTAAACAGATATGAATAAAATTAACATAAAGATAGATTATACTTAGTTTATTTTTGCACATAGGGTTATTTGTATTCGAGTATGGATATCACGGGTAGGTAGAAATCGTAAGGCGAGGGATAATTTCTTATCTGCCAAGTCGAACGAAAAAGTGGCACAGACTTTCCGTTCTTTTGTTGGACCAATTCGTACCATTTTAAAACATAAAACATAATTTGTATAAGATATTGATATGGTATCTGTGGAATGTTGTTAGGTAATCTTATCTCGTAACAACTTAAGACAGAAGGTTCCTATAAATAGCGACTGAATAAATTAATATCTGACTTGGTATTAGGTACATGTTACAACTTTTTACAGTAGAAGAACTTTGTTGCGAGACTTCTTTTTTTAAATTACTTTTTTTGAGAAGATCTATTTTCATACAGAAAACAGTACCTGGTAATATAGAGTGAGATAATAATATAAATGAATCCATGTTCACGTTTGGGCTTTGACATAGCATTTGTATTTGCCTAGATATATTATTATTCATACAAATCGTTTTGTACATATTAAAGAAACTGTTCAAATCATAATAAATTCGGCAGAAAACTTCGTGAACCCTATTAAAATAGCATAAAACAACATATCCATTGTTATGAGATTAGTGAGACTAATACAACATCTAAATATATACTGTTTACGCAATCAGTGTTTCTATAATCCCACTTTCAATATTTAAACTCCTTACTAGCTTCCTTACTACATATACTTGAACTAAATTTCACATACGATCCCTTAGCTTCCATTACCCCAACTATAAGTAAGTAAACATTTTAGTACGCGCTTCCAAGTTCTACATGAGTTGATAAGTCACCCGCAGTAATTGCGTATCGTTTAAAACAAACAGTCATTAATCCAAACAAACATGGGAACCGCACGTTCGTAACACCTAAAGAGATATTGTACTTCCCTATGAGTCTTGTACTATGGGATTAAATAAACTTTCAATTATCTATGTTACTTTGTGACCGGGGATGTTTGCATCGTGGATATAAATAGAAGAGGCCACCATGATATCGATTTCCGATCATTGTGAATGCTGTTCATTCAATTTGCGACCTTTATATCATTTTGTACGTGTTTTCAGATCGCAATTACCCCATATATATTTAAAGTTATTTAAACTAAATGGATAATGGATGATAATGATAATAATAATATAACATACAACACGGCTTCGTCCGTGGTTGCTACATATATAGCCTATTAATAGAACTCAGGGTTCAGGTGCATATTAAAGGGTAAAAGAAGAAAAAAGTATCCGAAATTCGATCTAGTCATTTATGGTAACAGCGCGTTCAAACAATTAAATTCTTCAGAGTTATATTACGAGCACATTAATCATAGAAATAATTTTCTTTTGACATACGAGTAGAAACCAACACATCATTTCGTAAATTAATCAATTTTTCTTTTAACAACATTAACATAGGTCTTCATACAAACTCAGTAAAACTCTTAAAGTCATTGCCGTGTGTACAATTACCATTTAGACCTGGGGGCGGCGGCGGAAATGGCGGCATGGTCCCGTACCGCCCTGACCCCTCCACGTCCCCCTCTTCTTGGTCCACCTGTGAAACAATTAATTACATAGAATGCATGTTTAAATACATCTGCTACCATAATTAAGCGGCTTACTCAGTCTGTTTATCTTCTAAAGCGTTCGCGCAAGTTGCTCAGATTTTTTTGCACGATTTCAAAATGCTTTGCTTTCGTTTGTTATTCGTTTTATTTGAGTTTGAAATTGTGAATTAGACACAGTGTGCGAGACGGTCACACGAAGCAGTGAATTTGTGCGTAAACAGAAACGGTTTTCAGTTGTTGATACAGTTTATTTTTGTTTTTTGAAGCAGAATTTGAAGCGTATAATATGATTAACGAATTGATTTATGATAATCGTTTAATTTAAGTCCCATACAACTTTATCAATGTTTTTTTTTATGAAAGTGCTTTAAATGTCACTATTACCATTAAGAATCTATCGTTTTTATTCATTTTGTATTTTAGTAAGAAAAAAATAAGACACCAACAGAAGATTCGAGTAGTACCTAATTAAACAAATAACTAAAATAGCTTAAACTCGTAAGCATGTGTTTAATTTCATCTCGAAGTCGAATAAATACAATTTAATTAATATTAATTTCCTATTTCAAATGAAGGTTCTCGGAAATTTGTTGTTATTATACATACGTAATGAAATTTGTTTTCTGTATGAGCTCTTATTATTTCAGTTGTTTAAAGCATAACGTTTATATTTCTGCCGAGGAAATACTTTTACATTAAATGTATTTTGTTTATATTAAACGTAAAATGGAAGTTAATAAACATACTTTAATGGCGAAATAAAGGGATACATTTTTTTTTCACATCAACTCGAAAAGTTATTGTTATCTATCAATAATCTAATCAGTCTATCAATAATCTAGTCAGTCCCAGCCAGGTTTTAGGCACGATGGAAATATCGCTATTAAAATCAATCATTCTCAATTTTATAATTTTTCCCTAAAAAATCTGTTGAAATACAACACTAACGTAACATAATCATATATACGACCACTGTGGACCTATTAGAACATGGCGACTAACGAAAATCAAACAATTGTTGTATGGGACACACATAGCTACCCCTTATTTCTCTAGCGGATCCAGATAAGAGCGATAAGCGATATAGATTATATTCGCACATATAATTGCGAATTTACACGTGGTTTTGAATTTACAACGATTTATTGGATTTTGCGGTATTGTCAGAGTTAAGATTAAGCTAAATTAAAAAACATTGTGTGGTTTATACATAAAAAGATAGGAGATTTGATTTGCGTAGATTAAGTTTTAATTATTTTTCCGTATTCCTATAGTCTTCACCTTCATCAATCACATTTTTTAAAATATATTATTATAACTCCACGCTCCGGCTAATTAACTATAGCAATTGTATTTACAACCAACTCCAAACATAGTATTCAATCATAAACAAAAATATTCACGGGAATTATTATCAATATGTCCGAAGCTTTAACGATAGCAAGCCAGTGCCCGGCAAAATGTTTGCATAACGATTTATTTGTTTACATTTAGCAGTAAAGTAAATATCGCTGTGCGTCGGGAATTATTTTGAGGTTTCAGAAGGAATATTTGCATATAAATATTATAGCTTTAAATGAACGATAACGTATTTGCGTGTTTGCTATAACCGATGATGTGATCGTTGATAAGCTTCGTTGTAATGTTCGTTTAATATTCAGTACGTACCTGTAAGGTCTTCGCATTTCTAATATTATTAGGAATGATAAGGATTCTAAATTGGGCAAAGAAGTACCGAACAGTTGGTTAGTAATAAATGTATACTTTAAACACATATCATTAAATACAGAAATTCTTAATTGTACGATATTGTTCAATTGCAAAACAAGACAAGAAGCTACGCGGTCAATGACTTGAATAATATGAATGCCTAAAGCTTATCTTTAGAATGAGGTTTATCTTAAACAATCTACTCGTTCACTGGTATGTCAGTCTTTATTGTTATTTAACGAACAAACGCGCCGATGCAGTATAATGTTATCTCTTAAATAATGATGAAGGCAGTAGGTCTTAATCATTAATATACGTTTTATTTTCGTTTAATTAAAATGTTTTAATTTAAGCTTTTTTTTTTTAATTTCACTGAGAACTAATTAGGTTAAATATCATAATCAACCAACATTGTAAAGGCCTATCACATGCAGATTATTTATTGAATCTCGTTTAATGAAATTGGCCATAAAAAAGATTTATTTAAGATGGTATTTGACATAATATTTGTATTTTTGTTAGTGCAGCAAAGATTATATTTAAGAGTGTAATTATTGCACTACATGTAATGTTAGTAAACAATATTAACCTTATTCGAGATTTTATGAAAAAAAAAAGTTTTTGTTTAAAAACGAAACGAAAAAAACAAACTGAACTGTAGAATAAGGTCAATATTAAAACATAAAAAAAACAAAAAAGAAAAGTAAAATGTAATAGTCACCAAATAATTGTCTATATAAATCTCGTCTCCTCCACTGCCATTACCTATTTCCTGTTAAAATTATACAAACGCTTTAGGTTTAAAAATAATAATAAGAATAGATGAAAAAGATAACAACAGAAATTGAGAAATTATAAGAATAAGGCTCTATTATCTAAAAGCTTGTAAATTTACATTGTTGAATATTATACTAGAGAAATTCTTTTCAATGCAATTATATTACAACAGGACATCAATATATTTTTTGTACATTATTTCTACCAGTCTTTTATCCTTTCCGAAGCACTTTGCAACGAGTGTGGATACTGTCAGGCTGTCAGATTCATGTAACGTATTTAACGTCTAGAAATTCTCAACGAATTTCCAAAATAAAGCAAGGTCTATAAAATGTTATCAATATAAAACTTACCTCAAACGTATTCACGCATTGTATTTCAGCTTGCGATGGTGAACCAAATAGCTTCAGCTCTTGAAAAGCACCCTGTAGTATAATTATTGTTAACACACGTTTCCACACAGGTTTCATATCGGCTGACAAGTTATCGCAATGGGTTAATTTCCCATTGAATACGTAACGCGTAAAACATGTAATTAGTACCTTAAACTGTTCGAAAATTACGCAATACTATAATGATATGATCGAATTTCAGAATTCAAATTTCGAACTCATAACCGAATGGATGTATGACACGTGTTGTAAAGTACTAACATAACAACCGCAAACGGTAAAGATGCGTGCGCTAAACCGTGTCAATCAAGGCGTGAGCTACGTTACACTAATTTTAAAACGAACAAACGCAAGAGACGCCTTAACAGTCAGATTACATTGCCCCCTGGAATCCCTGTAAGAACTCAGTGAAGAATTGGTAATCACGGGTCAATTTAAAATGGACGTGCAATTCCCTGAATGCGATTGCCGTCATAAATCAGAATTGATACCATTACGATCGCGCGACTTGAATTGTAATGCAAATTTGTGATCTTATGCGACGTAAAATGTTTTACCATATTGATTCAATATTTGATTTAATGAGGTTTAATTAAGGGCCCAGATATTTGAGCAAAATTAAACGATGTCTCACTGAAAATATAATGAAAAGTAATTAAAAACTTACCTTCATGTCGAATCGTCGAATTCTATTCTGATCCAACAATTTTAATATGAAAGTCTCGAGTATTTTTTACTGTTGCTATGAATTTAAAATATGTATGAACCTGCAGAGAATTTGCGTTAGTTTTAGAGCTTCAAAGTTTTAATTACACATAGTACCTATAGCGTGTTAAAAATACAATAAAAGCATAATAAAAATTGGCAAATACCACGTACTCGGCGAACCAGTTCACCAGTTTAATTCAAGTCGTGAATTTTTGAACTAATCAACTTCATACAAAAGGTTATACCTAGCCCGAAACAATTTTTTGATTTCGGATTTTAATTAAAAAATACGTCGAGGTATACAGCCCATTTTCGTGACGTCAAAGGCACAGAGTAAATAATATTTCGTGGTCAGATGTGGGATACACTGGGACAAAACGTTTTAAGTTTTAACGAGTTTGTTGCGATATTTGGTTGGGAAGACTAATTGAATTTTTGAAATCAATCTCTATCAAATTCCACCTTTAAAATTGTTTTTACTTCTATGACTTATTAATGTATACAATGTCAATGACAAAAAAGAATGTTTTTTTTAATCTATAAAAACTCTCAAATTATTATTCTACAAAAAGTAATGTACCTATTAATGCGAAAGGTTTATTCATTAATCAATACCGATAATTCTTCTAAACGTGTAGTCCCATTACATTAGAGCTAAAAGCATATATTACCGGCCTATTGTTGAACTATTAGACCAACAATAGTATTTAGTATGATATATCGCGTGTTTCCCCTATTGTATCGGTTTATATGACATTAATTGTAGTAGAATGGTGAATTGCACATATAACCAATACATACAATATACAGATACAATACATGGTACGATATAGTCAATATCGTGCTTATTCGACATACAAGAGTGCAAATCAAACTATCATTTACTATATTAGACTTCTTCTAGAAGCACTTTTGTTCGTCATAATGTTTTAACATTTACCACCAGTTCGGAAAGTAGATTCTACAGAGAAGTGTCAGCAAGAAACTGTGTAGATGCTCTTAAATTATGTTAATTTACCATTTTAATTCTAGTTATGTAATTTATACTTAACAATGATGCCAAAGAATTGTCCTGTGGTTCTTAAACGACAACATTCCATGGATTTTCATTTCAATAAATTAATACTATAGCTATAGTTTTTAAAACACGATCGAAAATATTCATAATATTTGTTAATAAAAAAATTAATTAATCTTGTGAATCACTGTTGCTTCGTTAAAAAATCTGAAATGAAAGATTTTACAAAAACTTAACAGTTCTAATATAAATCGAATAGTTTATAAATATATATTAGAAGTAGATATAACATAGTTTCTATGATACTCGAAAAGTCATTAGCTTCACATGCGTTCCGATCCTATGGGATTTCTTTCAGGTTATGAAAAGCAAGAAATTGCCTCACGTATTCGCGTGTAGGTAAACATTGAATAGGTTAGATGTTGTTTTATTTCGCTTTAATGAAAAGATACGAAAGGCTTAGTGTCTTCGACTTGTAAAAGGTTGGGAATGTTGTGAATGTATAGAATAACTAGACGCTCGTCCTGGCTTCGCTCAGATATCAAGATTCCTATTTTAACCCAAGGGAGCATTCAATCGGCATAAAAAGTATTCTATCACCCAAGTCAGCTCATACTCTGTCTATATACAGAATTTCATCAAAATCCGTTCAGTAGCTTCAGCGTGATTGACGGACAAACATCCAAATAGTAGTATGAAGTATGATAGTATGATAACTCCCAAAATTAAAAATAATGTTCGTAGGTATTTTTTATAAAATACGTACGCATCCGTTCTAGGGGTACCCTTTGTAATAAAGACAATAAAGTTTTTAATTAATTTTACGTTCACTCGAAGCAAGCTTGTAAAAAAGAACCTTTATTAATTAAATACTATGTTATATTATAAGGTTTCATATTTGAGTATTTTCAGAAATCATTTTGTCATATATTAATAGTACGGAGTTTTTTCACGTAATGCAATATCGCAATTGAATGAATTATAAAGGAATAATTCGAAATGGGAGCAAATACAAGGCTAAGTTAGGTCGCGAAGATTAAGAGCTACCATCCATTCCGGGCCATTTCAGAAAACATACGAATGCCATTAATTTTATAGGTCACAAGATTTCCACTAGCGCACCATCACGTAACCACCGACCACTGTATCAAGACCCCTTCCTTTATTCTCGTGTGTAATTTTCCTTGGGCACATTTAAAGTATCTAACATTATGAAGGGTCTTTTTAAATTGGTTGAGTTATATTAACGTTTTACTTCGCTAGGAGTGAGGTCTTCTCAAAAGGCTTCTTTTATTTGTTTGATTAAAGCTACATTTTATGAGGGCCCCTTTACATTTGCAGGATTTACAGTATGAGTGATATGGATGATAATGATAATGATGGTTTAATGTCTGTAATTTGTATGTTTATTATGAAGTTTTAAAAATAAATTATCAATAACGAGTATTTATGGAAAACATTCAAAGGTATGAAACAATAATTCATTCAACATTCGTAGATATAAGTCAATCTATATACATAAAAAAGAATCTCAAACGTGTTGCTAAGCGAAAAGCTCCGACCAATTCGGCTATTTCATTTTAAATATTTTTGTTAAGGCACAAAAACAAACCACTGAAGCCGGGCGAACGGCTAGGTATGAATATTCATCATCATCATCAGCCCATATATGTTGCCACTGCTGGGACGCAGGCCGCCTATGAGGGTTTAGGCCATAATCCACTACACTGGCCAAGTGCGTGTTGGCAGATGTCACATGTCGTCGAATTTTAGATTCTCAGACATGCCGGTTTCCTCATTATGTTTTCCTTCACCAATTCGAGCATTGGTGATGTTATCCACACGTGCAGATAAATTGAAAAATCAATTTATTTCCTGCACGCTCGCCTGATCTCGAAACTCACCACTGAGTCACCACTGCTATCTATGAATATTAGTCTGGTAAAAAATAAAACGTTTAAACGCCTTACCTTAATGTTTATGCTTCGAATATTTAGTTCCTAGAAATCCTACTAGACGTAAATTATCTTTATTCTTATGTCATTTTTCAATGTCATAGCGTTTATTTAGCCCAGATGCTAAGATGACGGGATTTTAATTGCTAGTTTGTGTGTAGTATCGTAGCTCCCGCATGGATGAGCCGATTTTAATGTATGTTACGTTTTGTTTGATAAAAATCAGTTTTGACATTAGCCATCGCTACAAAACGGTGTCTTCTAAAATTGAAAAAAAGTCTTCTTAGTTTTTTTTTTAAAGGTACGATATGAAAAAAACCGGTAATAAGTTTTGAATATTGTTCTACAATATGTATTATGTATGGTCAACACATTAACATAATTTTTACTACAATATGTACTTACTCTGTCAACTATCCGTGGTACTGATTTCAACTGACTGTATTTCTCAGCTGTCCCAGCTTTATTATGTTCCGCTCCATCCAAAACTCCTATAGTAGATATCACAGCAATTCCAACACCCAATAGTATCAGAAATGCAAATGAACACATGCACATTTTAGTTTTGTTCGATATTACCATAGCCATTTTGAAGTTACAGTTAAATTCAGTTTCAGAGATACTATAGAGTCATAGTTCATATTTCACTCAGTCATAGTTCTTTGGTTCAAGCATAGATAAAATAATACTAGTGGTATTAATCCTATCAAGTTTTTTTTGGGCTTAGCAAATCTGATTTACATTTTCATAGAGTATGCTTTATCGCCAAATATTGTTTAGTTAATGTTAACACTGCAATTTAAACTAATAATGGTGCCCATTATACAGAATTATCTGTTTAACATTGTTTTTCAATTATTACGATTGAACTATTGTGTTGTGTTCTTTATATATTATATTTTTTGTGTTGCATATATCTTCGAATGTATCTAAAAATAGTTTCGAAGTATGATACCATTTATTTAGGTTGTTATAAGATTGTTCATAAAAATGTATAAATCAATAGCGCCTGAGAAAAATAAAATGCAATATTGAACAAATGAATTTCACGTGGCGTAGGTGCCAGGAGCTATAGAATCTTCTGCTCCCACACAAACTTACAATAAAATATTTATTACTCACGTAAAGTACATACACGTGTATTGTATTATTTTATAAAGGTTTGGAAGTAATGCGATGTTAATAATCATTAGAGCTATTCTACGAACCTACGTAAGTTTTATAAGCGCTCCGGAAAACAATATTAATTTAGACTGATTTCATATAATATATGCATATTTTGTTAAAAATAATAAGATGAATATTCAATTCTGTTATAAGTGGTTAAAGTTAGTTAACTGTTTAGGTAATTTTAAGCATTAGAATCCAATTATAATATTCACATGTTTATGGCGTATTTAATTCAAAACTAATATTTACTACAAATGTATGACGTTTCGTACTTTATGCCTTAATGAAAAATCTGTTAATTTTTTACGAAAAACGACGAGAGAAGAGAGAAACAAAAGAATATCGATAATTAAACAAAATTAACTTTTCAACTGGCCCACAACAATAATACAAGTTCTATTGAACAAATATAATGGTACTTAACTGAAATTTTAAAGTTATGAAGTCTAGACAGGTTGCGCACCTATTGCCAAGCGTACTTTAAAACTTAAAGTTGTTCTAAGTCGTTAGCTTGCAAGTTCTGTCGAGATTATTCAATTTAATTGAACATGAGTTGAAACTTTTTAAAGCTTATCTGTGAATGCTAATTATTAATTTTGCGATTTTTTTACTTTTATCAGATGCTTGTATAACTTTTGGGAGTAATGTAGAATGTATGACGATGAATGATCTACATACGAAGATTTTATCTTTCATTTTCAACCAACTTCATAAAAGGAGGAGTTTATCAATTCGAATGTCTTATTTGTGTTTGTTATCTCATAGCTTTATACTAGGTGAATCGATTTTTATGATTCGTTTTCTGTGTTAAAGCTGGTGCTTGCCACAATATAATCCCATTAAAATCTGCCTCGTCGCCAACAGTACGTAAAATTTATTGAACAGAAACTGATTTACCCTCAACCATAATAATTAATTTGTAACTTCTTCTTTAATACCGTTATTACAATAAAAAGACGTCCCTCAAGTAATTCTACGCATTCAATAAGAGCCTACACATTTCTCATACCAATCGCAATGTCCCTACCGTTGCACTTGCTTACGGGCTGTGGTGGTGTCTAGTGGTGATCACCTAACATCAAGTGTACCTGTTCATTTGCTTACTGTAGTGAAATAAACGAGTTTGACTTATATCATAAATCTATTTGTTGAAAATGATCTACGAAGCTTTTAATACATATCTCGTTGAATAGAATTGCTTTGAGTGCTTTGTACCAGACAACTGAACAGACAATAAGTATCTTGGCAATACTTGAGAGTTAGACGTAGTGCATCTGAACATTTATAACATTTTCCATACACTACACGCACTGCACTATATGAGGCGATATTATAATACACCCAATAAAAAGGATGTTAAATCCTGAAAATTACGATAGGTACAAACGTTTTTTCCCAATTTTTCAATGGCGAACACATTGATTAATTTAATTTTTCTTTTTTAAATATCATCTATACAGATAATGGAGATTATTTTATAAAGATATTTTACAATTTCTTTGGCCTTTGTATATTGTCTATAGATGCAATTGAATGATTAAAGAGTGGCAGAACAGTAGTAGATCTAAAGCAGCAAATAGATATTGAATGTAAACATAAAAAAGTATTGAATAAAATGATTGAGAGAATGTATTTTTTCATATTTGCAATCTTTATTTCGATTATAGGATTTTTAACAGTACACCCGTAATTATTTCAATAAAACGATATACATCCAATAATTTGGGTGGTATTTAATGTTTATAGGTATAATATTCCAACCCTCTTTGCAAACATTTTAAATTTCATTATGTACTCAGCCAGTCAGTTCAAGGCTATTATTGGCTCTTATTATTTGTCGACGCTTTATTGAAAGCCATTTGTGATTTTATTTTAGCAATATATAATGAACGATACCGACTATATTTTAAACAACGGATATTTTGAGAAACTTGCTATACAGTAATTGGTTGTTTTGAATCGACTTTAGAAGCCATTTTGCATGTTAAAGAAAATTAAGTATGTCGTTTCGTAGTAGAAATTTATAGGTAGGTACGTATAAAATATTAGTGCCCACGCGTGTGAGGGTAGTAATTGTATGTGAAAATTTTACGCGATGTTATGTTATCTACATGCATAGAATTTATTATCTCTTTGATATTATTTGTTAAAAGCAACAAATACAAATTAAACTATTTAACATGTTAAATATGTGATATTATTTTATTTATCCTTTTGTTTATAAAGAAAATTATGAACAACGGGAAATTTAAGATTAAATTGTCAATGTTTCGTTGAAGTTTACAGTTGATCTATAGTTTACAATCTTACGATAACTAACGCAATTCATAATGACACACTGTATGGAACAAAACTAAATCCATTATTATTTCCATGGACAATAAAACATGCTTCACGTTTGCCACTGATATGAGAACTAAATTCTATTTTGTAACATAACTGAAATAAACTAATAGTTTAATCCGCGATGCGTACGCATATTAAAAATACGCGCGTTTCGGCACAACGCTACGCTTGCTAAGTCAGAACTAAAATCTGGCAACATCAGCTGTTACGAAGTCGATATCTTGGCGACGACTTGTCTGTGATGCTGACCCCGATCTAGAAGCCCATATAACTCCAAGGAACGGAGTTTACTTATTAAAGGAACGGGATAACGTTATATAGTTGTTTAAAATATAACTATATCGGAGCGACGGCGAATAACGCTCGTGATTTTGTTAACTTTAGTGCTTAACATGTTTATTTGCATCTTGACATGTTAAAAACACACACGTGTCAATTCTAAGGAAAAACTAAAGCAAAGCTTGTCGGTAAGCAGCGCCCTATCTTTTATATACGTATTTATAGATTACTATATATATATATATATATATATATATATAATGTTGGAATTTTAAGAGACTACCTATTTCTGTTGCAGCTATAACAGCAAACAATAAAAAATATTAGTTAAACAACGATTGGCACGGTCATTAATTGGATGGGTCACAATTTACTAAATTACATTTTATCAGTTGCTCTTTAACCTATTTGTGCGGATGGGTAGGGCCTTTAGTGTTGTGAGCTCCACACACTTAACCGATTTATTGTAGATTACTAAGAGTATAAAAAATTCATTATGTTATTGCCATCAAGAGGAATTTCCTATATTCAAAAACTACCCTTTATTGCATTCTACAATTTGTATGTCAACCATGTCTTACATATCGTTAAGCCAATGCGTAAGTGAAATTCAAATGTTTGGCACGCGCACAAGAAAGGTTCACAAATGCTGCTAAAGTCGATTTAATGGCGTCACCTAGACTGGAAACCGACCTCGTTATCTGAAGCATAGAAGTACGCTACGAATAAATGTTTTCGTAAGTTACGTAATTTAGATAAAACTTATTGAAATTAAATGTTATATAATTTATGGTAAGGGATACTATTAACTGAATAATACAAAAAAATAAGACAATGCATTTATAATGAAACAAATCAGTAACCAGAACATTTCTGTAGCGTTTTATTGGAATATATATACATTGTACCAGGAGAAATAAATTCGTGAATATATAAATTAACGTCGATATAGGATTTTTCTGGAAATAAATAGTTGACGAAATATACATATAGCCGCGGGCGGAAAGCTACCTATAACATTAACTCTATTTAAGTGAAGTCCCGTGTCCCCTAGTGGGGTATGGGGCAGAAGATGTACATCTGTTTCACTGATCGATTTTCTTTACGGACAAGTAGGTGATCAGCCTTCTGTGTCCTGCCAGACCGAGACATTTTTTTTTGTGCATCCCCACCGGGAATTGAACCCAGGTCCCCTCGGTTCTACGCTCACGCGTTAACCACTGTACCAAGGAGGCGGTCTACTTACTATTTCACAAATAGTATTATAGTTTTATCAATTAATGCGTGTCTGTTACTAAATTATACAAAAAAGCTGTGTAGCATAGATATAGACTGTAGTCCAAAGGCTAGGCTTGTTTTTTGTTATACAATATTAAAAATAACTCAAGTCGTAATAATTATATTGTATAAAATATTTGGTTAGATAACTATTTAATCTTTGGAGGAAAACATTTAAGTCCATAAGCACACGTGCCTTACCTGGGCTAACATTCCTACAAAACTATGCGTATATTTCGGACGAGGGTCTTCAAAGAGATTACTGGGAAGGTTATAAACATTACATCATATATTTTGGTATTTATTCCTGCTGCCTGTGTCACTCACATCAGAGACATCAAGCGATTTAGTTGAAAAATAACGGAGAAAATAGATTTTTTCTTTTTAATATATTAACGATGTTAAGCTATATGAATGTATGTTTTTTTCCATTTAAATACCAATAATATAATATTTTATAATTAAAATGTTATGTAGTAGATATGGCTCTGTATTTATTTCATTAAGTAATTCGCATTATAATTATCCTTATTAATTGTGTGGCAGATTATGTTTAGAGTTAAAAAATAACTTACACTTAAACATATTTGCATCATGTGTGTGGAAAACAATTTTTAAAGTTTCTGAGTTAATTTTGGATTATACAATATACATCTATTATAAGAAATTTTTTCAATGGGTAGGATAGGTGAAAATTTAACACTTGATCTCTCGCGTCACACATCTACAAGGCGCGTGCGATTCGCGCCTAAATCTAAGTCAATGTCATGGTGACAGCTGTCATTAATGTTGCCAGTTAGAAATTTAATCTAACGTGCGCGCGGAGCAAGCGACGGATCTAGACTGAAATGAAGATGTAGTCCACTTCCCACGCTAAACATTTAACCAAATATTCAAGTTAATTTTAACAAAGCAGAAGCATTAAGTAATTTGATTGAGCGGCTAAAGAAAATAATTTATAATTTATCTTAAACACATCCTTATTTTGTTATTTATTATTTATTTTATTAAAATAAAATGTCTATATATAATGAAATAATAATAATCAAATCCTTTCGAATTATTTATACGCCTAAATTATAAACCGATTTCAATAATTCCATCCTACAGAATATGAGCTTCCAATTTATAGTTAAATGTTATAATAAATATAGGACATCGATAAAGTACAAACTAAAATAGAAGCCTGTTGAGTGCTTCTATTTTTTATCAGTCTAAAATAGGATAATAGAAATGAAACCTTAACGTTGATTAAGTTTTGTACAATAATTACAAGTAAAAATTATGGGTTAGATTGGAAGAAATTAAATAAAGCCCCCATTTCCATTCTGCTTTGTCATAATTTTAATGTTTAATGTGTGCAATAAAGAATATTTCATTTTATTTCAAGAATGAATAATAAGATGCATTTTAAATATGGGTATGATATATATGATCATTTTTATATATACATATTTATCTACCTATATAATACCTAGTCGGCAATTACTGCGCTACACCTCCAATCAAAAGAATAGATGAATGAAGTTGCCTAAGAATCGGCAAAATGTTGTCTACAAAACCTAACAAATTTATGGGTTTTACCGAATTTATGTGAAATATTTCCCAACAAACACTGTACCATAACAACATAGTGTTTGTTAAGCTTCCATAACAAAACAAAATGGCAATAAACCACTTTCTAATATTTTATACACAAGAATACTTTAAACTTATGTTGAATAACAGCAATGATTTTTTTTCAGAATCTAATCAAAAGAACACATTGATTTAATTATTTTTCAATGATGTTTAAGAAAATTAAAATCAGTTAACTAACAAGTTTTTAAATTTAGGCTTTAATTTGTTCAGTTACTATTCAACTTCGTAAAATGTGAACTATTGAAAAAAATTAATCGGCTTTGCAGCGCCACGTCATTATATCTCGTAGACGAGAACGTATATAGCTAGAATTACGTCGATCATGACGCGTGTTAAAAAATCTGGACTTAAATCGATGTCAGCAACATTGTGTCTCTCGTATGTCGTATCGCGCAGACGTGCAGGTAAACAAAACATACCCAGAGACGTCTGGTAAATCTTCAAATGAGTTCAAACGCAGAGTTTTCGACACTTCACTCAACCCCCGCACTTCAAATAACATGCCCCACGCAAAGAAAATAAACATCACGGTCATTAGACGTGCACAGCTCGATAACTAGGATTTGCTCCATCATTACATATCTGACAGAATAGACTTACGAATAATGTTGATTTATAAGAAATTTTATTATAATAATAATAATAATAAACTCTTTATTGTACACCAAGAAAAATAATACAAAAGAAACACAGCAACAATAGGATTATTGTACAAAAGGCGGTCTTATCACTAACAAGTGATCTCTACCAGACAACCTGTGATGTAGGAAAATGCTGAGAGAGTGTAATTTTGGAGGTGTAAACAAAGCAAGTATAACTTAAATAATACAAATATAATTATATGATACCAAGAATCCATGTGATTTTCTCGGATGATTAAATTTTTATGAGTCAGTATTGTAAACCCAATTATTGTATATGAATAAACATAATGATAATAAAATCGGTTAGGCTCGATATAACTCTTTCGTTCAGCTTTTCTAATCATTAAGAATACTACGAAGCTGAAGTGTTTGTTTGTTTGAACTCGCTTAACTTAGGAACTACTAGTATTGCATAATATATCATAATTCATAGTGTGTGATCCCCGAGTGCTTTAAAAATAAAATTTAAAAGTGGATAAAAGTATATGTAATTAATTGATTTACAGTATAAATAAAATGAGTATTATTACGAGTAATAAATTCCAATAATTAAAATAAGATTTGAACAAATAACGAGTAGTAAATATTTTTAACTCGGAAGCTAATGGAGAAAATTAGAAAGAATTAACTAGTAGTAGTCATACTTCTAATGTTATAATGTAGTTTTATGTATGCAAAGTAATAAAAATACTTAAAATATTTTATTCGACTACATAATATTTCACTGCAAAGACATTAACAGACATACATAACTTTGATTATAATTGCGTCATACTTTTCATGAAAGTTTCATATGTTTATACTGATAACTATATAGATGCTCATAATTTGTTTATTAAGAAATTATATTGAGTTAAGTTCTTTTTTTAATGCGTAGTTGCTGCCTTAGAGTATTGTAAAAAATTATAGCAAATTGCTTGAAAGCTTTGATTGTCGTTCGCTCCTTTTCTATTCTAAAAATGAAATTTAAATTTTGAACGACACAATTATCGATGAAATAATAAGGAAGCCGAATTTTCAAGTGAACGCAATCATTCGCGTTTGCAATAAACATTTTCGAAACACCTATGTGTCTGAGAGGCTTGCCTCGAGCGCCATCGACCCTCGTTCAATTCCTAGCGCATGCATATTTGAGGACGCAAACATTGTTCGTACCGTATGATATTTCGTAATAACTTCAGATTGCAAGATTACACTGCATTTTGGCAACACATTCCAGAGAAAATCCTGCGATATAATGTGCTACTGGTTAATTATAGAAGAATAATTGACGCTGATTTCAAGCGTGATTTTGTATATTAACCACAATTGGCGACAGAAAGTATATCACTATGTTAGAAGCTTCGATTATGCACTAAGAAATAGTGGGTAGTTAGCTAATTTTAGTGCGTTAATATGGAACTTATAACAACTCCACGCTTTCACACAAAAAATGAGTACTTAACCTCAAAAATGTGTGTACCAATTATAGTATTCGCTTCTTACATAAAAATATACGTCCAAAACACGATACTCTAGAAGTAACAAATTAAATTTCGGCAAGTAATAATTCGTGCATCTAAGCCAAAATGCTAACGAGGTAGAAGTTTCGGAAGTGTTGCGAAGTCGGTTGTTTTTCTTGGCACTGCACGGAAACTCTCGTTTCCAGGTAAAGTTCCTCGAGTGTTTCTGCGAGATTCTATTTGCATATCTTGTTTAGCGGTTTATATCTACGATTGTTGCTATTTTTTTAATTTACGTAGTACTTTTTTTAAGATTGTATATGTTTGACGAATTGTTAATAAATTATGCTTGTTATTTTGTATTTTTTTTTCATTCGAATCAAATCGCTGAGGTTCCGCATTCTTTATTTATTAAACTTTACTGGTAGGTGTTGCATCATCTCTTTAGATCAAGCGAAGTCGCTGCGACTATCACTAACATTATCTATTATGTATTTTATTATTTTGACATAAAATTATGAAGTGAATTTTACTTCGTATAATAATTTTTTTTACCTACTCTGTAACTGAAATGTAATCCCCTGAAGTGATGAAATATCTCTCAGCTCAAATGTAAGTGAAGATTCTAAATACGTAAGGAGTATCTAGGTCATAGAATTTAATAACAGAATGATAAAATTTATGTTAGCGTGGGAAACAATATGTTACGTATATTTTAATCGTAGATTTTTATTATTACATTTTCTCATATTGAAAAAAAAATGTCATTGTCATACACGGAGTATTGGAATACAAATAATCTAGTGTTCGTCGTGGGTGGTCATATTCTTCCGAAATGCCTTGACTGATTTTAACTATTTTCATTAATGTTATAAAAATGGATCTTTATTAAAAAAGTATATTTATGTCGCTAGGCTGTCGTTTCGTACGAATAAAGTTATGCATTCCTTTTATCTTACTAGCCTTTCGCCCGGTTTTGCCCAAAAATTTTACCTCAAAACGTTCCGTTGCGACGTGAAAGACAAACGAACGATGTAAACGTCAGAAAGACAAATAAAGTAACAACTTTTCGTATTTTTAATATTAGACAGCCAATTTTTTTTTAACCTACGAGCAGTTGTGTCTCAGTGGCTGGGACCTTGGACATCAATAGAAAAGTCGAAAAAGTTCGAAAATAAGTGAGCAACACAATAAATATACATATTTTTTTATTTATCTGCACATTAGTCAAATTTGCACTCGAAACGGTGGTCTTAGTATCAAAAATTCGACGACAAGAATGACGAAGACGATGTAAACTTTTAAATTATTTCTTCTTGAAATGCCCGAAATAATGCCCATCCAAAAAGGCTATAACGATACGAAAATCAATAAATCGACTATTTAAAGATCTGTTTAAATAGTAACACTATCAATACTATACACATTCAGTATACTTGAGAGTTCAACTGAGAAATACGCAAACTAAGAACTTGTACTAAATGTAGACCCCAGTTGCACTTCCTCCATTAAGTAAACTTCAAATATTCCGTATAGCCGTTTGGTATTTATTCAAAATACATTTGCCGTTCAATCAGATATAACATCATAGAACAACAGAGTATTCAAACAGAATTTAATAAAGCTACGCTTTGAAGGCTACATTTGAATAGTTTAATGTTTGTACAATAATCTTACGATTTGGTAAGTTATTTACATTTATCTGCGTCTTAGAAATAGTGAATGCAATCGATTAATTTGCGATAAAGTCAGTTACGTGCTAAACGAATCTAAGCAATCAATCAGTTGTAGGGTTTGAGAGTTTAATTTAATTTAATTTTAAGCTAGCGCTGTTGTAATATCTGAGGTTCGTTTTTTTATAAATATGTATATAGAGTAATAATCAGAGAAAAAAAATCATTCGAAATAAGCAATACTCGAATTGCATGATTAAACAATTATTAATTAGTAATCCTATTATGGACTACGTCAGAATTTTTATGTTAAAATTAATGTATTTTGTTAGTTATCTAATTTCCTTAGTCACATTTTATCTTTATCACATTTTCGTATAAAATTATATTCTTTGAAATGCTTGAACACTTATTCAGCAAAATATTTCTCTATTCACCCGTCTGAAGCTCGACCTTTTGATATAGCGTATTGTGTTTTCGTCTTCAAGCAAAGATTCACAACTACAGAATAAATGAAATTGTCCTACACCCTACGGATTCAACAAGATAAATGGAGTACGTGCAAATACTTGTACCAACTTCCTACATAAGAGTATAGAGGCAATGTGGGTAGGTGTCAACGCAATAACGCCGCACCCCACGGTTCAATAGAATTGTGTTTATCTTGCTATCCGGAAAGGCTCTGTCTACTAAACCATGTGATAAAGGCATCCCTTACAATCTTGCGACGTTACGCGAAATAAGGGGGTATTCGGGCCTGAAGTTGTAATGACTGATGGTGTTCTTATTGGGGAATGGAGCAAATTGTTTCATACTACTACATCACTGTAATTATAGTTATGAATGGGATTTAAACAATACAAGTTTTGTTTATCGTCCTTTTAATATAATGCACTAATGAAGTAAGGAAGGCCCAAATATTGCATATGCGCACATCATTTACATTATGTGCATTTATTAAAATTAATATTTTATGTTTGAATAAATTAGATAAGATCTATAATAGAATGCGAAATTAACGCTGTCTGTCTCTTTTCACGCCTAATCCACTGAACCAATTTAGATGATATTTGGTACCAAAATAGCTTGAGACCTATGAACTTAAAGTAGGTGTTTTTTTGACTACTTGGAAAAGCCACGACCGAAAAGCAACTATTCTATATTTTATCTTTCAAAATACTGTTATATTTCGGGCATATATATTAGACTTTTACTCATCTACAACACATCAAGCTTATGAAGCAAATACGAGATATAAGAAAACTAATACAAATGATCTCCCAACAGGAAAAAATACAAATAAGAAATTGTAATCACTCGTAGTTAGTTAACACGTAATTACATAAAGTAGTTGGACGGAACCGATACCGTCTAAGTCGGTGTAACTCGCAACTTAATAGAAAAGTTCCCAACAAGTAATGGACGACGGGATCGATACTGATTGTTACCTAACTAACGTTGCTAACTACATAGATTAAAGGTAGATGGAAATCCGATATATCATTACAGGTATAAATATTTATTGATTTTGAACTGACCTTCGGAATATAGAAGGTAAATATACTTTCTATATTGATTTCAAAAAGAGGTCTTATATAAGGGGTCGATAACTTGTCAGCCGAATTTATGCTTATTTATTGTAACACACAAAAACGTTATCTAGTAAAGGCAATATAGAATAATTATAGAAAAAAATATATTTCAGTATAAATTATTAATTGTTTTCATCAAGAGGTTTACATCATTGTAAAAATACAAATGTATTCTACGTCATAATACTTACATGAAATGCGCCTCGTATGATCGGACCAGCTTGTCCAACATAAAGCGTCGACGCAGAATCAAATACCAGTTCTGGCGGGTTCCTTTTAACTGACATACTATCAAATTCTACGCAATTTAGAAACAGTGTGATGTTATCGTTAGTCACTCTTATAGCGAAGCGCGTCCACTTCTTCGCAAACGATGGCACCACGAACGATGCAATGGTCTGCGACAGAGCGTAAATATTCGCATCCGTGTACAACAGAGAGATATTGGTCAAGCCAGGCCCGCTGGGGATTAGCTGGACACCTAATTGAACCACTGTTTCCAAAGGGTTGACCACTGAAAAGAGGAACCCGCCATCTTTATTCGCCGGCCGTACTGTCGCTGTTATTGAGAATTCAGCGTAAAGTTTCTCCGGCATAAAGAGACGATACGGAGATTTAATATCAGATCCCGGCTTTAGCCCGTAAGCCGGAAAACCATCGAGGCCCTCATCGAAGTACTGGGTCTTCGGATTGCTAAATGGAACTCCGATAGCGTGCAGCAAGTCGTATTCGGGGATATCTGAAAAACGAAGGCGATAGATTTATGTTTGTTTTATTGGCGTTCTAACCCGTGTCTAGTTTATTTTTTCGGTGGAATCGTTTGGCACCATTTGATGAAATTAGTTTGGAAGTTTGTGAATATTGATCAGTACTTTTAAAAATATTTTGTTCTTATTAAGTGATGAATAAATCCTATACCTTTCTTTCATAATTACTTTAGCTAGCAATAAAGTTATATAATTATTTAAGATACAACAATATCCGGAATTTGTATTATATTTAGTTCTATATTTTGTATTCCTAAACCTTCGACGAATATAATGAACACATTAAAATAAATTCACAAAACTGAATAATCTTTCACTTCGTTTGAGCGAAATAACATGTACTTATTTCTTCCAGTTTATTTACAGATAGTAAAACAATAGTGAATAGGAAAGCCGAATTAATGTAATTACTATTACGCCTCAATTCTATCTCCCAAAATCGAAATTTCGAGAAGCTGTTCGTAAAATCGTAGAGACAATTAACATGTGCTTTGTATACGTCAAATACCCAGTGTATTGTAGTGATGGTATACATTGCAGGATTGATATCAAACGAGATGCGGGCATAAATGTAGCATACATACTTACGCTTTATGATATTCATATAGCGTTTTAGACTATGGGGCGTAATGTCAATTTATTTTTTTAGTGTAATAATCGATGTAGTAATGAAGTCAGTCTAATATTATCTTGTGAAAGTGACCATGTATTTTTAACAAAGAAATAGGTTTAGAACTTAAAGATAGGATAAGAAATACGCGATTTATTTATAATATTATTAAAGACCGACGTTTACTCGAAATCAAACACATGAAAAAACAAAGAAATAGGCTTCCATATAAATGGATAATAAATAATTCAATCACAACATGAGTTCAATGAAACGTAGGAAGTTACTCATATGTAAATGTAATTGTCAATCGTGTTTAACAGATGGCGTTAGTAGTAATGCATCTATAAGACATTTTCTATGAATCAAATAATAGAAAAAGCTTAATTGAACACAACCGAACTAACCATTGATTTATACGTTAGTATTTAATGTTTTAAAAAGTAATCAACGTTAAGATTTAAGCCGTATGGGCTATAAAAATGCTCGTATACTAAGAGTTATTGCCTGCGGAAGCTGCATCAAATAAAATGATCTTTAAATAATTTAGTCGTAGCATTTCTGTGTTTTGTATGACGCTATAATAAATTAATAGCTATTACATAAAGTAATCGTGTATTTTTATATAATGTTTTGAAATTTAACAAAGAGTCGAAAAGTCTAAGGTAGTCTTAGTTATTTCACTGGCATATCTATACTTATTGTATAAATGCGAAGTATGATAGATTTTTTAACTTTCCTTCATTTTGCAACTGAGCATATTTTTGAAGCATTACTATTAGTATAAGGCAGTTCATCAGAATGTTATAGGACATTTGTTACCGCGGTTAAACATGATATCTTTTCGTTTCAAACACTTACACACATATACAATGCTTACACTCACAGCGAGGATGGTTATTAATAAGGCGAAAAGCACGTGAGTAATGAGTAGGTATATAAAATATCTTACCGTTCGGGTATTTCGATCCAAAACTGCCATCATTTGCTGAGCAAATCGTCACGTGAAAGAGAAGAGTCAGCCACAACCACCTGAAAGGAAATATCATAATGTGTATATAAAAGTGACTGTCATAAAAATGACCATATTATTTTTATAGTATAGTAAATTTTTGATTCTACTACTGAAGTTAATGGTAAGTATGATGAATTTTATCATAGTAGATACCAAACATTTGAATACGGTTTAATGAATATCTAGGGAGTATCCTTCCTACTAATATTATAAATGCGAAAGCTTGTAAGAATGTGCGTGTGTTTGTGGCTCTTTCACGCAAAAACTACTGAACCGATTGCAATGAAATTTGGTACGTAGACAGCTGGATAACTGGAATAACATATATGCCACTTTTTAATCCGATATTCCTATGGGATACGGACTTACGCGGGTGAAACCGCGGGGCGCAGCTAGTAATAATTATATATCTATTTGTTACATGTCATATATAGCCTGTAATGCTCAAACATCAATGTATTATTAATGAATTTTTTTATATAATTAGAATGCATATCGGTAGCATTTCATATGACAATATTGATATCAATGTTTTTCCTTAACACCAAAATACCTATTTATAGGTATTTAGTTCATATTTTTATTCTTCCATCTGTAAAATCTTAACACAAGATTAATCACGTCAATCGGCTGAAAAACCACGGAGTTATAGAGGACAAAACGAAAAAATAAACCGTTGAACGGAGAATCTGCTTGTTTTTAAGAACGTCCGTTAAAAATAATACACACCTATATATTTATTTTGACCGCCTCCTTGGTACAGTGGTTAACGCGTGAGCGTAGAACCGAGGGGTCCTGGGTTCAATTCCCGGTGGGGACGCACAAAAAAAAATGTCTCGGTCTGGCAGGACACAGAAGGCTGATCACCTACTTGTCCCTAAACAAAATCGATCAGTGAAACGGATGTACATCATCTGCCCCATACCCCACTAGGGGACACGGGACTTCACTTATATATTTATTTATTTACATTATTACATTATTGTGAACGAGAATAAACAATCGAATATTCGAGTTTATTTATGGGATGTTAAGAGAAAAATTGACTATTTGCAAGTCCAATGGCGGTTGGGTGAAGCGAAAATTTAATTGACGAATTCACAATTCTCTACAGCCCTAAATAATATTATTGCGTTTCGCTTTAAATTTTTGGCTTACTTTGTATACAAATTATTTAATTGAATCCTTCATGAATAAGGAATAAATGATTTTGTTCAATGGTTTTGTTTTAGTAAGATTTCAGTTAGTGTTTGTTATAAAACTTGTAATAATTTGGTATGAAGGGTCTGCAACCTGATTAATTAAGTATGGCAATACAAGTTTATTCAATTAATTATATATTAAAAGTACAATTGAAAGTGAAATAATTTTAAATTGATGAATATTATGTAATGGACATGGAAAGCGCACAAATTTTTCAAATAGATTAGAATTATATTATATTGGGTGAGTCCGTACTATTAATCAATGATTGCTATAAAATATTCAAATATCTTAGTGTTAATATTATTCGTGCTGACATTTTCCTATTACACAGACTTGTTTGTCATAATGAATTGTCAATTCACAAGTTTATTAATTTGAATTATACCCGAAGCCTACTCAAAGGTTGTACCTTAGCTTTATGTAAGAATATTAAGCAATACTATAATGGTAGGCATTTGCAAGGCTGTATTTATACTGAGAATAATACGCTGTGAAATGACAAGCTGTATTGTATTTATATGAAGTGCATGTTAATGAGTTTGGAGTAATAAGCACACTTAATATTTGACAGATTAATCGACCAGTTTATGTTGATCCCTTTACTGATTGTATATTACTCAAATATGTGTCAATGAAACTCACGGACGCAATATGTACCTTAATACGAATTTACGTACAATAATGCAATTAAATTTAATAGCGTAAACAATTCTAATATCATTCGAATACAATTACAATAAAAAAACTCAACACTTTATTGAAATGTACTATCAGTTTATAGAACACATTGAACCTGCGGTACAGAAGGCTATCCAATAAACAATCACTTACCTCAAATCACTTATTTAATTTAATAGTGTTATAAATACGTAATACAACAAATAAAATAAAAATCAACTTACAATATCTATTAAATAATCTACCCTTCTCAAGCAACACTTCAAAGCATTACAGTTGAACGAAACCAATCGTTTTATTCCGTTTTTTGCAATTAATTAAACTGAGCGTTCGGTTTTGCAACACTCCGTATTAATTATCCTGAGGAAACAGAAGTCATGAGTGCCAATCAATCAACCAGTGGTGAGGGCGGTCGACAGCGGTCGCTTTTTGGACGCATTCATATACTTGTAATTGATTACATTACTCGCTTTTGTGGTGAGTTAGTTGTAGATATCGGTATTAGATTCGAAACTTTGTTTATTAAAAACGTATCGAATTGTATGTGTGCAGGGTTTTCAATGATGATTATAGGCTTAAATGTAGTTCCTTTGACAGAATTCCGAATGTATTATAGCCAAAGGACTAGTTTCACGATTTTTTAAAAGTCATTGATGACCTTATTAACATATTTTTAATGTCGTTTATACATATGCAGGATTCTAGCTATAAAGATGGAAAAAAATCAAGTTAGACCAAACAATGTACCACTTTAGATAAATAAAATTTCATAACAATATTATTGCTTCAATGTAAGGGAAGTTCACAAACGCTGCCTTCCAAATTACTATGATCATGTGATAATGTGCGACTATTTTCGTATGTTAATTGGCTTATCGCGCACAACGGGAGCATAATGAGTATTGGGTTGTTGTTAAGTGATACTGGTTTTCCAATAATAATGTCAGTGCTTCAGCAATCCCGCCTTATGACTTTAAAAGACAAAGATCGGGGACAGCTGTAAGTGTAGTAAAGGTTAATAGTATTAAGTATTAAGTATATTCAATGCATGTTCACACTAACATTACAAATGTGAAAGTTAGTTTTGTTTGGATGTTTGTCCGTCAATCACGCTAAAACCACTGAACGGATTTTGAAATTTGGTGTGCAGGGTGACGCGGGTGATAGGATACTTTTTATCCCGATTAAATGCTCCCTTGGGATAAAACAGGAATCTTGATATCCAGGCGGAGCCGGTACGAGCGTCTAGTAGTCTATAATTCTATTGCAAAATATTTTTCTAAGTGTCTTCATACGTCTTAGGTTCTTACGTAAATAATAATAATAGTTAAATCTTAACCTACATATATACTATTACAAAATAAACTTCGTCACTATAAATCAAATGTTAGTAGATATGTTAAATACGTTGTATGTTAGTATATTATTGCCTTAAAATAAAAAAGAAGCTAAAAAATTTTTTATTAAAGCATGCATACTATAATAACAGCGAAGAAAGTACATCTAATTTATGGTTCAATAAGTGTTTCAAATCAAGTAACTATTACACAAATATTAATCAAACTTAAGCTACGAGCTATAATTTCACAGTTTGACTTGTAGATGGGTTACCAAATGTGGGGTCACGTCGGGTTCAAATACAGGTCGAAGCGTGATATAAACGATGTTCATTATACTATAGGAAATTCACGTTGTGTTCAATTTAATACAATAATATGCGTTTAAGCAAGCATTTAGCTTCATGCATTTCCTTAATTAGTTGTTTAGTGTTATTAGAAAATTTACTTTTCATCAAATTGTCTTATAATTTAAAATCAGGTGTGCAAAAACATATTTTCATTTGTTATTGTAATACTGAAATTACAAACACTCACTTATTATCTGGTTGATTTGATTCGGCGACATATTTATAAGATCCACCTATTGATTATTATTATATGTTGAATATAGTAAATTTAGTTATAGTTGGATAGCCCTCACACCCCACAAAGTGATTAAGTAAATTACGAAGCACCAGTAACATCTTTTAAATATTTATGATGTTCGATTTATCCGCTAACTCACCGATTTTCAAAGTTACTTTATATTTCAAAGAGTCTTCTGATGTGGTCATATGTAAATCGTATTAGAACTGAACCCTCAATTAAACCTTTTTAAAGTAGATCGTCGTTATATATATATTGGGATATTGCCAGGTTAATTAGCAAAAAGGATCCATGTGTAATGTACAATAACATTTAACACTAAAACTTGCAAAATTACTTCAAAAAAAGTTATTCAAGATAGCTTCCAAATTAGCTTCGTTAGAGATTGACATTGTTTTTTTGAAGATCCAGAAAATTCAGTAATCTGGCAACTTTTTCGTAACCAACATATTTTTCACGGAATGCACCTGTCATCTGGTTAACGTTTGTAGGTCTAGCAAATATTTGAAATTTCAGCCTGTCACGTGCACATGACGAATCCAGTATAGACAAAGCTTTGATGTTTTAGGTTTGTTTAAAATATTAATGCACTGGCAGTTTTCAATTAGCGTTAAATATAGCAATTTTATTTGTTTTACCTCAGTGTGATATTTTCGAGACATTGCTTTTTATATCAATATAAGTTGGAAATTATTAATTTCAGGATTTGCCGCTCATTCAAAATCAAGCATATTCGTGAGTGAAGTTAATAAATATAACAGTGTAATGAATTAATAAAAGTGATGAATTATTGTCAATTAACTGTTTCTATATGCGGTTTTACGTAGTAAATGTGGATAGTTTCTTTATATGCTATTGATATATAATTGAGTTTAAAAGCTGAGTAATATTCTGACTCATTGATCTTATTATGCTCGATGTAACAATTTACATTGCAGAAACAAACAACAGCAAAACATCATTGAGGTTTCAGTATCAGTCAGTCATACGCTTAAAAACGTTACAGGGCTTAAATATTAATTATGATTTATGGGTCGTCTTCGTATTTAACACTAGTTAGCCTAATCATCAAGGATCCAATGCTATTGACCTATCGTGTTGCGGATTCGTAATCATTTAACGAGTTAAGACTATGAACAACACGCAGAGTTATTGCGGTGATAATTAATTTATAGGCGCACCAGTTTTAATGTTTGTTGGTGCGTTTAGTATTTATTAATTGGGTTCTGTTTTACATGGTGCCACATAGAGAATGTTTGGCATAATTTTCAGTATTCGTTATATTGTGTAATTTTCTTATTTTTCATCGCGTATTAGGTTAGGTTAGCTTTGCATCGCGTATTAGGTCCTAGGTCATCAACGATTTAAGGGATAGAGAAATAGGTAGACATTCCTAATTAAATACGTACGTTTGTGACTAATTTTAATACAAATATTTACATAAATTATATTGAAGAATTAGATTACAGGAAGTCAGTTTATTAATTTGTATATGCACCTAATTTCTTGATGGCTAAATAATTCCATTGAAATTGTGTATGTTCAAATATACGAGAAGAGGATTTATTTCATTCGAAAGATTTTATTTCATTCCAAATTTTTATCTTTTGATAATGAAGTATTATGAGCAGTGTATTCTAGTTAATCTCACACTACTCTATATTACTATTTGTTTACGTTCATTACCCCTCGTTATAAAAGCTTACAGATGTACGATAATTTGTAAAGTAAGCAACGCTGTCTTTATTTATAACAATAAATAATATACGAAGCACCATCACAAAATATAAACAAAGATTTGAACCGTACATCTTACTTACATAACTCATAATTTATGCGCCCAATATTTCATACTCAATACAAATTAATGTCAGGTGAGAGTTCAATTTTTCTATACCTTTGTATGAAATTATTTATGATATTAGCGTTGTAACGGTTGTGTGTCAAGCTTAATTCTATTGACCTCTGATGGTCGGTGCGGTCTGACACGGGTTTTCTACGACAGTCATTGTTCTTTGTATATTATGAGAGTTGAATTTAAACTATCATAAGTGTAATTGTTAATTTATCATACAACTTTACGATTGTTATGTTGTCGTTTTAAAATGTTATCAATTGATCAGTAAAATAGTAGATGAAGAAAGAATACTCGTTCCATATTAAATGTATTGGTTTGAAATTTTGTATTAAATCATTATTTTATTTGTAATTGACTACTGTTAAATAATTTCAAAGGTTTATTGAAAGAAAATGTAAGAGGAATAACTAAAATTCATAGAAAATTTTAGATTCTCATAACTAAAATCAATTCAAGTTAATTTGATCTTAAAAAGCCTTTGTATTACAAAATATCTTTATCTAACACTAATTAAGCTAATATAAAGAAACATTCTATCATAAGATGTCTAAAAAATCTCTCAAAATTTTGTTTTCGATGAGAAGAAAAATAATAATTTCATAATGAAAACATAATAAGTTATCGCTTTTGATATTTCATCAAGTGACACAGCAAAGCATCTTATTATTACTAACATAGAATTCATTATTTTGCAGTTTATATATTAAAGTTATAGTATTAGTAAAGTTAAAATTATAGGTACCATTATTCAAAGGGATTTATCTTTAGCAGATAATGTTTAGATTCAAATACCAACTATCGCTGACACAATAATTGACTGACTATCCCACACCTACGCAACATAAATGCTGCTATTTGCATTTAAATAAGCATTTATTTCATCGGTATATCGTTAAATTATGTGTGAATTATGTATTTTTGGATAATTGTCGATTATTCCTGTGATGTTTACTTATCCTCACGAGTTATAGAATATTATAGGATGAGAGATAGTTGTATAAGGTATAAAATTTCGTATGATTAGACATTAATTGGAAACGTGGTAGTTCGTAGGACGTAACTGATTTTGCAGTTAGTTCGATATTCCTTTTATAATAATGTTTCAATAGCATACGTGTAAGTGTTTTTTTAGTTCTTAGGTATTTATGGTACGTTATTATTATCATATTAAAGTAAATCGCGTCACTTGCTGGTACCCGGGTATAAAGTAGCCTATGTACTTATCAAGACTATAATCTATGTCTCTACCAAATTTCATAAACATACGACAAGCTGTTTTCGGATGACGGAGTAACAAACATATTCATCCATTAATCCACAGTTACAAACTTCCGCGTTAATAATATCAGTAGGATAATGCATATTTGCTTGTATATTTATCGATTGTCAAGTGCTTGATAGTAGTAACAATTTAGTAATCGGTGTGATAGTGAAACAGGGTTTGCTCATTTGGGATTGGATAACACGAATGATTTTAGATATAATAACGTTGATTGTAAGAGATATCTCTTAGTTAATAAGTTCTTCTTTATGTCATAGTCAACTAAGGAGGTGGTTGGTCGTTAACCTAACTCCACCGCAAATGAATTGACGATTTTAAAATTAGGAAAATAGCCAAGGAATTGATTAGGGGAAGAAAGGATAGGACTGGAAAGATTAAGGAAGTAGATATGGACTAGAATTTGTTGATATGCGTTCACTATTTAACAAAAAAAAAGAAATGTAAGAAAATCGTAATCAGGTGCAGTATAAAAAAACAACAAAAACAACATTTAATCCTATACGTTGTTTACATTAGAATTTTTGTTCGTTTATATTTGTTCTATAAAACTTATCAAACAAAGATGTCTATTAACAAATCGTGGAACATATGAACTCTTTCTATAATATTTTCGAAGTGGCTGTCGGCATTTCCATAAATTATGAAGACCGATGAATTTCCCGGCAGACCCGCAAAAATAACATCTCGCTCGAGGGAGTCGTGTTACAGACAACCAGATCCCCTTAAGACAGCCACGCAAAATAAAGGAATGGCTAAGTCTGCACCGACGCCGTATATAAAATGGGTTCTTAAAAAGTATTTTAGAGTATACTGGTATTTAGTTTTAACACATTATTAAGCGTGCAAGTAAATATTTTTTGACGCAGTATATAATTCTTTAAAGCTTGATAAAATGAAGGATTCGAGGTGCCATAATTCATCTTAAATGCAACAGAGAGTAAAACTTTATGTGTTATGTGCTAAACTATAGTGATATATAATAGACAATGATACAACGGTTGAAAGATAAAAATAATTGCTTCTCTTTTTTTTAACCGTAACGATTATATTATAGCTTAAAAATCCATAAAATCTTGAAATATCATACGTTTGTGATTGCATAAAAATTGAATTTACTAATTTTCCATTTATATGCATTATTATTTGATATTACATAGGTATCAATATATCATGAACAGAACATGTAAGTTGATTATAAATTAATCATAATCATTATTATTCACTTTGCTCAATCTATGAGCTTTGTATTATATTTTTTATGTAGCGAAAATAGTTTATGTAATTTATATTATTTTATCAACTATTTATATTTATATTTTAAACAAGAGGGATATTTAGTATTTTTTTTTTTGAAATCTATAGAATTTACTTACTTTACTTATCACGTTGAAACAATGAAGTATATAAACCTTTTCACTGTCACAAACCTAAACTATTCTTCAGAACAAATACCATGGACCTACATTTCATTATTGATTAGTATTACAACAAATCGGAAGTTTAAAAAACCGATCAGGGATCTCTGAAAATACGTAATTCAAGACAATGGTCCCTCGAGGCTAAATCTGGGTACAACAATGTGTCGATGTTCCAATCTAGTTTTTATTACAGCTTTACGTCAGATGGGCCGAGTCTTAATCAACAGTGATTTAATAGCTTGACCTGTTATCTCTGGGATAATTAGTGATTAAGGAAACTGTTCTTTATTACTCGTTCAACTAATGTACGCAATGGACTGTGCGCTAGAATGAGTTTTCTATAGATGGTTTCTTTATTTGTATCGTTGTAATTACGTCAGCTATTTTTGTTAGTAGTACCTTGTACTTATTTTTCTGTGATCGTACTGTTAATCATTTTTAAAGTAATGGTTTTGAATGCTTCATTTATTTACCTTTATAGTTACTCTTCAAGTATGTGGTTAAGAGCTATAATGAATGAAGCAAGATATTATTTTTGCGTGGGCTGTACGTTATCAGATATTCAAATTAGAATAGTAAAAATCAAATTTAAATCTCCATTAAAAATTCAAATAAACCCAGGCCAGATATCAGCAAGTCATAAATAAAGTTCATCGAAGTAAAATCAAGTTTTATAGCGTCTTCCAAAGATTTTCACGTGAGCGATTTTAAAGCTCATTCAGCGTTGATTTATTCAAGCTTCTATCGCTTCACAGGATTAGATCCTACTTAAGTCTTAATAATTTAGCTGGATTGACTTCGCTCGCTTTAACGAATTAACTTTCATTTATAAAACTATTTTAGGGAATTTAATTTGCGGTTTCCGAACCCTGTTTTAGTTACTGAGAAGGATTATCCGTTTGGAATCAGTGAAATTCGTTCAATTTATAAATGTTATATTTTTGATCTTTCTTTGTATCAAATTGTCAGAATCAGACCACTTTCAAATAGGACCGCACGGAAGAGATCACTTACCAAATAAAAAAAAGAATTATGAAAATCGCTTCACCCAGTCCAAAGTTCTAAAAAATATAGTCAAAAAGAGAACGTCATCTTTTTTGAAGTCGGTTCACAAATACCTATCTAAGAATTTTGCGCGCATCCTGTTACGGAGTTTGCCATTCTAAAGTGCTTACGTATTTGCTTAGCTGCCTTCCGCTACCTATCAGATGCATTAAAATACTTTACTACGACTTTCCTAGTTCAATTTATTGAATTGCAAACAAAATTTCGCAAGATATCACCAATATACTTTAGCGATCACGTCACGAGCTATATGCAATTATGTCCAGCCATTCCGTTCGTATAATAAGTAATGACTCATGAAAATATTAACTCGCGCACATTTACATTATTCGTATTCAAAATCTCGAATGGATTATGGAGCTAGGCCAATTAGCGTTTCCCGAACGTGCCTTACGACGTGTCAACATGCAATTTATCGAACTATACAAATCTTATTGGCACATACCAGAATTGCACGCGTTTCCGAGCTATTTGGGGTAATAAATATGTGTTGACGGGTTTTAGTGAGTGCGACTGAGTGAGTGAGCTTTTAAAGTTGATTGTCTGTATTTATTTAAAAAGAGAACAGCATATTTGTGATTAAAAGGTCGACAAAGCAGCTGTATTTCTAGATTCTACTAATGTTACAAGTATGGATGGGTGTTGGTGACCGCTTAACATCAGGTGGCCAACCTTACGGATCCTTTGCTTGCTTTGTTACAAAAAGAAAAACAAAATAAAAAAGAGATTTTAAAAAAGCATAATCACGTAGGATATTAGGAAACAACTTTGTAAGGTATGTTGAAACCTAAAATCTTGATCAATGTTTCTAATCAGTGTAGTTACCTTTTTACTTCCCAAGCCTCATTAAAAAACAAACAAAATAATCAATTGATCAATAAAGGCAACATAAGCATAAATTAAACATATAGATATTAAAAAAAAAACAACAACAAGAATACTTAAATGTAAATTAACATCTTTACAAGCGAATCAATTTATAATTTTTATGACCTGCCGATTCCATCACACTACGAACACCCGCACATACAATTAACATATAATATGAATCACATAAAACATAAAAGTCCTTAAGGCACTGCGTACACAATAGTCCTTAAAAGTAAGAAAACCTTATCACGGTAAATAATTAATATTCAATACGGTGTCGAAACACTTTGTATTTATTTGTGTGCTGCCGACTCGAAATCAACACAAGGCAATAAGGTTGAACAATGGCTAAAGACATTTTTTTCGTTTCAACGATTTGTATGCAACGGCTGTGTGCATAAAAATGAGTCGATTTTTTTAATACAGCGTATCTTACTTCTTACTAATACTATAAATGCGAAAGTTTGAGAGAAAATAAGGATGTGTATATGTTTGTTACTCTTTTACACAAAAACTACAGAACCGATTGCAATGAAATTTGGTACGTAAGCTGGACAACTGGAATAACATATAGGCAACTTTTTATCCCGATATTCCAACGGGATACAGACTTACGCGGGTGAAACCGCGGGGTGCAGCTAGTTCTTTATAATTCACGTTTCACTTGCTCTTATTTTCCTGAGGCGCAAGTACTAAAATTGGCAGTCTGAAGTACGCGTTTGAACTTATTAAACTTGGATGGAAAATATAATTTTGCTATCCGTAGCCCACGGCACCGCCTACGTGCCTTTTTGTCCCTTTTTTGCTACCCTAGTAGTAACTGAGCTAGAAAGTCTTTATTGAAAATTGTTTTTATATTTTTAGTATTATTTGTTATATTATTTTAATATTTAGTAATTGTTTATTTAATTGGAAGAATCTACTCTGATCTGTAATCTGCTCTGAATCTGAAGAAATTCTTCAATTTTTACGATACACAAACATCATCATCATCAGCCCATAATATATGCTCCTACTGTTGGGACATAGGCCTCCTATGAGGGTTTACATACACGATGCACAAATCATGTTGTTATTATTTTATCTTTGTCGAAAAAGATATATGAATGAAAAGTCTGTATATAAATCAATAATATAATAATATGAAATTCAAAATATGTATG